>NC_090170.1:1947500-2047500 GCF_017916325.1 Leishmania martiniquensis
TGCCGCCTAAGCGGCTCAAGCATCTCCTCTTTGGTACTCTGCGCGTTTCTTTTTTCGCTTATCTCGCGTGTCATCCATATGTCCGCAAGACTGTGCTCACATGGCCTGCTCGTATGTCTCCCACTCATCTCCCACTCCTCGACCTTTGGCTTTTCCTCCTCCTGAACCCTCCATTCGTCGCATCCGCTACACGGCTGCCGCTGCTGCTGCTCTCTCGAATCCAACCCATCGGCATGTGACGCGTCATCCACAGGCCTTCTTTCCTCTACGCGTGACGCCAAAATGACGAAGGGTACCACGTCGATGGGTCAGCGCCACGGGCGCACGCACATCCTGTGCCGCCGCTGTGGCCGCAACGCCTACCACGTCCAGTGGGAGCGCTGCGCCGCCTGCGCCTACCCGCGCGCTAGCCGCCGTCGCTACAACTGGTCCGTGAAGGCTATCAAGCGCCGCCGCACCGGCACCGGCCGCTGCCGCTACCTGAAGGTGGTGAACCGTCGCATCGCCAACCACTTCAAGACCCCTAAGGCGTGAGCAGAGTCGAGCGCTGATGCGAAGCGGACTCGTGGCGGGGGGATGATGTGAAGCATTGGCACACCTCTTTTCCACCACAGAAGAGGCTTCGTCATCTCGCGCAGTCATCGTGGGCGGTTCTTTTCTCACTTCGCTTTGCTTATTTTTCTCCTGTGGGGAACCAAACAGGCTTAAGGGCACAGCGAGAAGGCTTTTCGCTGAGGGGCCGGCGCCGGCTGTAACCGGGCGGTCTCTGCAGGGATACTTTGAGCACAGCGGCACGTATAGCCGATGAGCTACGCCGCGAGAGGCGCGGCCGAGATCTGGCTCGGATCAAGGCACGAGGGGGTAGCTCCTCTCGTCAGTGTTCGAGCAACGTTGGAGGGGAGGAGGAGGCGGCGGTCTCCTCAGCGGGTCGGTGCCAACCGCGCTTGCGGACACGCCAACCCTTGCCCTGCCTCTCCTTTGGTACTCGTCTCTATGTTGTGCCTTTGCTTTTTTATGCTGAAAGGTGACACTTTCATGTCAGTCCTCGGCGCCTCGTATCTGACTGCGATCGCCTCACTTCCCTTTCCCTCTCCTCTACGCCTCCTTCCGCGATCATCTTCCGTTTTTGTCTCCTATGGTCAACGCCCCCCCTCCACCACCACCACCACCTCCACCCCCGCCTTTCGGCCTTTGTGCACCTAGGCGTGCGCATGCGCATCGTACAAATCACCCGAAGCATGTCGCGTGACGTCCCTCCTAGACACACTCCGACTCACCTCCGCCGCTGCTCTCGCCTCTGCAGCCCGCTTTGGACCGAAACGACATCGGCGTGAGGAACTGTTGCCTGATAGCGTTTTGTCTACACGCGCCAGTCGTCGCGCGCACAGGACGGAACTCTCTGCTCCTTTGGGGAGTGTACCAACGCCCACGCTAATACTGTGGCGCCCCGCACGAGGCTTTCCTTCACTATGCATCACGTGCGCGGCCTCGTACGAGGCGCCGGGCGCAAAGCACTGCGAGCTCTCGAGGCTCGACCAACCACATCATCGTGCCATGCGTGTGTGTGCCGTGCAGAACTCGTGGACGTGGACGGAGAGCGGCAGGTCGTTACTTTGCTTCATCCTGGCGCGTTGCTGAAGATGTTAAACGGCATGAGCTTCTCAGAGGCTCTCCGTGCCCTCGAGGACATCGCGCATCAACTGGGCCCGCCTACGCTAACAACGTCTACCGACATAATATCCACACCTAAACTTGACGCGTGGACGCTGAGAACCACTCTCGGCCCTAAGATGGACGTGCCACAGCTGTACGTGAAAGACGCAGTGCGTGAGGCCTGCGCGGAGGTGCATCGGCGGCACTGTCGCTTGATTGCTAAAGTGCGCGGGCGCCTCTTGTCATCCGACTCTGCTGCGGTCGAGGGTGCCTTACACAGGTGGCTAAAGAGGTCGCCAAGCAGCTGGGACGAGGCGGAGGTGGCTGAGTATAGTGGAATGGTGGAAGCGCTGGCGGCGACTGACGCGACAGCCGCCATCGCGCTCGCCATCCACCCAGACCTCCCCAACCTCTCTACAGCTGCCAGCGCGGCTTTGGCGGAACTCGTTCAACTGCACACCCCGGCTGCCGTTCACGCCTTTCTCGAGTCCTTCGCAGGCAAGGACGAATCGGCGCCGTCGGCCTCCGAATCCTGTGCGACTCAACTGGCCGTGCTTTTGCGCCGCGAGCTGGAAAAGACTCGATCCGATGATGGCCAGTCGGCCTCGCTGCCTGCCGGAGAAGCCCTGCGGCAGCCCGTTCTGGGCATCGGCGCCTTGCTAAGCGAGGCGACACACTTCTCCATCGATCCCGGGGTCGTCTTCCCCACAGATCCGGCATCCATACAGGCCTGGGCGAGCCAGTTTTTCACCTCCGACATGCTGCCCGTGAAGCGCGCCGCGGCTGTGCTCGAGCAGGTGCGCCAGCGACGTCTGCAGCCGCGGCGTGTATCGATGGACTCACTGAGTGTGTGGACGCTGACAGATCTTGAGCGCCCATGGCTCAGGTTTGCACTGCAATCGACTGTGCCGCAGATGGGCGCGAAGGGCGACATCGGCGTAGGCGCGGCCTATCAGCTTGCCCTTAAGGATGCGAAGCGGCATTTGGTGGATAACCGATTGCTGCACGTGTACGCAAGCGCCCTGGAACGCGGGGACATATCACCGTTGGACGAATCCTTCGCTGCCTACATGGAGGAATGTGGCGAATCTCACGACACCAGCATCTCCGAACGCCCCTCTGTCATCCGCTTCACCTTGCCGTGTGTGCCAGATGGTGTCCCACTGCTGCGTGCGCTGCATGATCTCGCGCCGAAGTGCTCTTACTGGCGCACCCTTCTCGACCATTTGGCAGGCACGTGTGTGCGAGCGTGGACGGCACCGATGGGCGAGGTCAAGGTAGAAGTGCATCTGCCGCCCGCACACGAGTGCGTGGCAGCCGCGGCAGCGGGCCTGGTGCAAGTGCCGACCTTACCGGTGCTTTATGAGGATGACGACCTTCTTGTTGTGGATAAGCCTGCGGGTCTGGCGACGTCGCGCCACGGACTGAGCTGCACGCAGCTCGGGACGCCAACAACCGACCTCATCTCCGTGCTTCTTGCCACAGATCGTGGCGGCGCCCTTGCGAGGGGGGTCTTTCGCCAAGGCCAGGTGCACCGTCTTGATGTTGAGACCAGCGGGTGCCTCCTCATTGCCAAGTCAGACGTCGCGGCAGACTCACTAAGGCACCAGATCGGTACGAGCGCAGCCTTCTCTCACCACAGCAAAATATATCACGCTCTCTGTGTTGTGTTGGAGCCGTCGCTGCGGACTGTGCGACTGCATGGTGACATCATCGACGCCACCGACCCAAAGATTAGGACCCGATACCGAGTGATTCGCTTCTTCCCGAAGCACCGGGTGGTGTGGGTGGAGTGCCGAATTCAACAGGGCAAGAAGCACCAAATTCGCCGCCATCTGGCAAGCAGCGGCCTTCCCATCCTCGGTGACGTGGAGCACGGCGGGGCGGTTTGCTGTCAGTCTATGATTCCTCGGGTTGCTCTGCACGCGCACAGCGTCTCCTTCATTCACCCCATAACAGCAGACCCTGTGATCGTCGCGGCACCGCTGCCCGAAGACTTAGGCCGCTGCCTCGCGCTACTGCGCGACACAGAGGCGGATCAGCAGGGGACAGCGTCCCACATGCAGAAGGAGGAATGCTGCGGAAGGAAGGCGAGTTGAATACGGCGTCATTTTTAGACAACACGTGCGCTACTTGCATCTGGTAGGGCGTCTCTTTCTCCTCACATAGCATGTGGTAAAGAAGTGCACCAAACGTTGACGGGTGCTACGGCGTGCGTGGTCGATGGGAAAGGAAAAAGCAGCACCGAGCAAGCGGAAGGAGAGGGTGACGGTCGACATTCTCGGAGCATGAAGCCCGCTCCTCCCCTCGGGAACCGCTTCCCCACCACACAAACATCACCGCCCTCGTCTCCCTCTTTCTATTCGCTGTCCGTTCTCAAAGCGTCTTTCTGACTTTACCGTTGCGCGTGCTTGTTGCCGGCGGAAGAGTCGCGGCGATCACCTCCCTCTCAGTCCTGTTGTGCGCTTGACGCGAACTCCTCTCCTCTGCCCTCCTTTTTCCCACAAACTAACTCTCCACGCATTCAGGCATCTGTGACGCACTGCACACAATGGGACGATACCTCAGCCTCCCCATCGGAACAGCAGCAAAAATATATCACTCTGTCTACTAGGCGGGTGCGGGTGGCAGCGGGAGGGCGGATCTTCTCGACGACTGGCACAGCGATCTCTGCGCAACTTCTCCATCGGACAAGTGCGATCTGTGCACTTTTGTGTGACGCTAAGCGTGCCGGCACGCAGGCGCATCGCCAAAGGGGGTGGGGGAAGACGCTAGGGCCGTCTACTTTTTTCTTCTTCCTGCTTGCTCGTTTCCGCTGTCATGTGGTCATTAGCGCAGCTTGAGGCGCAGCTGAACGACCTCGACGCATTGAATCGCGCCAGCGCGAAGGCTATTGACTCGTTCGCCGACACATCAAGTGCCATCTCAATTCGCGCGAATGAGATCATTCGCGACGTGAAGCCGTGGGATGTGGCCCAGGAGAACATCACCCTCACCATCGAGGAAATGTCGAAGGCGGCTCGCTGCTATCACCCTCCGCCCATCCTACCAGCCGTGCTGAGCGGAAAAGAGTCGAGCTCGGAAGCTGTCGCACAGTGCATCGACTATCTCGTCTTCGCGGAGGACTACCTAGCAAGCCACCCGCCAAACCACTATGGCGAAGAGATCGAGGCCAAGACGCAGCTGCAGCTGCAGCAAATTGTGCGCATTAGTGAAGATTTCGTGAAGAGTGCCTTCTTCAACGCGTTACAACGAAGTACGGGGCCGCACTCCGGTGTCGCAACAGGCGGCCCCGCGAGCCCACAAAGAGGCCGCTTCATCGATCCCCCAAGTGCGAAGGGCATGGCGGCGTCACCTACGGCGAATCGGCTGATTCGAAACGAAGCAGCGCTGCAGGGGGTTGATCAGATCGTGCATCGCCTCGGCGAGAACTTCAATCGAACTGAAATCATTCGGAAGGACGTGCGGAAGCTGTTCGAGGAAAAGCTCGTGGCGGCCGTGCAGGCGCAGTTTGACGGAGCCTACCGCGACGAAGAAATAGGGAAAGGCCCAGGGGCTTCGCGCTCACCAGTGTTACCGCTGCTGAAGCATTACCAGCGTGGCGACCATGGGTTGCTGCGCATCAGCGAGTCGGCGCGGGCGCTGCTGACGGAAGTGTGCGCATGTCTGGAGCGGTACGTCCTGGCGCCGCTTGAGGAGGATTACTCTGTAGCCGACATCCCTTGCGAGCTCGCCACCATTGTCTTCGAGGTAATCTACAAGCGCGCCATCAAATCAATCCAGTTGGATACCTCGTTTTTGGCCAACCCGACGAAGGTGTTTGTCGACTCGCGCGGCCAAGGGATCGGCCTCTTCTCGACACCGCGCTACTTCCGTGACTACATTTTTATTAGCCTCGACCTCATGGAGGAGTTGTGGCAGTGGAAAGCCCTTTCCAAGTGGATCCCTGGGGAGAGCAGGGACTTCATCGACTACGTGGACGACTCCGTGGACGACTTCATCTACCGAGCGCGAGAGCTGCTGGACGGGTACGTCGGCGCGAAAGGGGCGCTCAAGAAGGAGTTGCTGAAGATGTATGCGCACAACATGCACCGCACAGAGTGGCTCCCGCTCGTAGACTGCACGGTACACGAGTCGGCAACCAACATACTCTACTTCCATAAGGCATTACTCACCTTCTTCTACGGCTCCCTGCGCATCGTGTTGTATGGCAGCTTAATCGACGGCAACGCCGATTACGAGTCCAGTCAGGAGGTGGAGGACTTCCTGACTCGCGGCGTGATGGGTGCCGTGGATGACCTGCAGATGTTGGCCGAGGCAGCGGCAGAGCTTCAGCAAGAGGCCCTGGCCAAGCACAGTCACCACATCAAGCCTGACTCCCTCAACCTCCTCACTAGCGGCGTGCGCCTTTCCATCGAGATTTTCATGATCAACAACTTGTGTTTCTTGGAGGACACCTACCGTCGTGAGCCCTGCTTCAAGGCGCGGCTCGCCGCCGCGACAGCATCGGCGGGGCCTTTACGGGCGGGCGCCAATGGTAGCAAAGGCACGGCGGCATCATCCTCGCCGGATCCACCGCTCTCACTGCTGTTCGACATGCTCAACTCGGAGCGGGAGCGGAACGTGGACGCCTTCGGCGCGAGCTGGAAAGAATGCTTTCCGCCTCTATCAGGCAACCCAGACCTTTTGTCTATTGAGCCTCGATCGACGACAGAGCTTCGCAAGTCGCAGCGCATGGCGGTGAAGCGTTGGTATCGACGCGTGAACGAGGGACTTGTACGAAAGATTCACGACTGCAAGGCAGAGGCTGTGATGGACACCAAGTCGCGTACCCGGCTCATCGACGTCTCCATTGCTACGGTGCGTGACGGGTTCGAGCGCATGAAGGTGCTGCTAAATGGTCGAACGTGGTCCTCACAGCCGCAGAAGTGGATGCCTTTCACGCCCACTGAGTGGGAGGGTCTCATCAGACAGGTGTTCTGAGCGTCCGATTCGTTTTTTCCCCTCGTTGCGGGGAATGGGAAGGAGCTCGCTGGTGCTGCTCAATGCTCTTGCTGTGTTGTACACATATGCACACATAAAACATATATGTATGTGAGTACGGATACTGTCGCCAGCACCAGTACCACCGCAGCTGCCGTCTTCAATGACGCCTTGACGGAACGCCCGTGCCGCGAAAAGCGTCTTGATGCGGCTCTCTTTTTTTTGATGCGCCTGACAGCCGTCGAGGCGGTTGCCTATTGAGCGATGACAAAGCGTCGTCATTGTTTAACAGGGCGTTTTTTATTTGCTATGTGTGTGTGCGTGTGCTTCGCACATCGGCAAAAAAAAGAAGCAGCAGTGCTTCGCTCCTTCGGCTGTGCGGTTCGTCCGTCCTGCGCTGCATTCGGCCGATTCCCTTCCTTTGGCTTCGCAATGGAATGTAGAGAGCGCCGTAGCGACACGAAGATGACCAACTGCGGACCGCTACCGTCGAGCTTTTGAGCTAGAAATAGGGGGCCGCGCACAGCGCCAGATGTCCAAGTGGACAGCAAGCTGGCAGAGAACCTGCCTCGCGCCTTTTCTCGCCGCTGTGAAGAATGCTCTACTGCCTCGGCTGTTTATCCCCTCTTCCCCTTCCCTTTCTTTTTTTCCTCACCGAAGCAACGCCGCCTGCCCCGCTTCGTCGCCATCAGCGCTGTCCCTGCCCCATCTCACATCCGCTGATTTCATCCTCTGCCGCCTTTCGTTTTTCCACTTTGCTCTGCCTGTGTCGACGTGCAGTCATGGAGGGCGTATCTTAGGCCCGCCCCCGCTCTCCCCTCTTTTTTTTCGACATTATACACAACACCCTCTCCACCGCCACCCCCGCCCCCGCGACACACACACACACACAGGTCGTTACTATCACGACTTGCACATACATACACATACGCGCCACCGCCGCACCTGCGCTCTCCGACGTATGGAGCGCAATCCGGTACACCCCTCCGACCCCGCGGCGAAGCTCCCGGTGCGCCAAAAGGAAGTCAAGTTCGACTCTCTCTGCGTGAACGCTGATGACCGCTTCGCTGAAGGGATGCCAAGCAAGTCAGAAGAGCGGCGTGGCTTCCGCCCAAACATGAAAGTGTACGCCGCAAACGCAGCCCGCATTCGAGGTCGCGCAGGAGGCGCCTCTGAGGTGGGCTTCACCGAATCCGTCCCCGTCCTGCACGAGGTATTCGGCGAGGAAAAAATATCACACATTGGCCGCACCCGAGCACGCCAGCTGCGCGCCTCTGAGGGCAACGCAGATGCTCTTTCCATCGCCCGCGTAAAGTCGAAGGGCAGCACAGCCCGACCAGTCTACGCAGCACCGACCGCGATCCCGTCGACGCGGAGTTTGTGGGTGGAAGGCAGCTCTGTGCTTAACCAAGATGTCGGGCTGGCCTCTGCTGCTCTCACTCATCTCTCTGACTGCGTCACACAAGAGCGTCGCCTCAAAGCTGAGTGGGAGGCAGCGCGCCTGGCAAAGATTCGCGCGCTGCGCGCTGTTGTGAAAGTGTTCATGCAGTCCTTCATTGACCAGGGATCTTGCGCGAGGTCCACGAGCATTTGCGGCAAAGCGCTGTCCGACACATTGGCAGTGGCGCGCTGCTCCGTCATAACCAATGCGCTTGTCGGGACGGTGCAGAACTTCATGCGAGCTTTACGCTCGCGCCGTCTGTGCGCTTCGCGTGGCCCTGCCTCAGAGCCTCCCATGCTCCCGAGCGTTGTACGGCCGGAGAGTGACCCGTTCACGATGAGCTTATACTCAAGCGCGCCAGGCCAAGCGGTGGCGTCGGTCGATGACTCCTACGCGTCACCGGGTCACAGCGTGAGCGATTGCCTAGAGGAGGAGGAAGTAAGCCGTATCAAACAGCTGTACTTCGACTACTTTGACTGTGAGGCTTTGAGCATCAGCTCGGCAGTGGCGTCCGGAAGCGACATGTCGATATTGGCCTGCGGTGCAACGCCGTCGGCATCACTGCCGTCTAGTCCGGCCTCAAAGGGCGAGCGCAGCAGCTTCTCGCAGCGCGCGTCGAATACGATGTGAAGATGAAATCGAAAAAAATGCGATTCTTTGACTTTATGTTACTCATCTCCTTTTCGGTTAACGTCTGCATCCATGTGTTTGTGTGTCTGTGGGCGTCATGGATTGGAGCACCGTTTTTTTTTGTGTGTGCGCATCTGACTCTCCTTCGCGATGTGTCTCAGGTAGTGCTACGCCGAAGAGGAGGTGCGCACATACTCTGGTCCGCGTGCTCTCACGTCCGCGTCCCTCTGCTGCTCGGATCCTTCACTCTTGCGGCCTTCGGGGGCATCTCCCCCCCCATATGAGCATTCAGACGCGCATATGTGCGCCTGTGGTGCGCGCTATTTCGACCGTCTCGATTACGCCTCACAGTTTGCTTTCTGTGTACCTGGCAGTCGTCGGTGGTGTTGGCGGCGGGGCTTCTTGCAGTTCCTGCTGAGCTGTACGCCTCTTTGTGGGCGCCCAGCGAAAGCGGTCAATGAGAGGGAGAAAGAGAGAGAGTGACACAAAGCCGAAGTTCGTGTCAAGGCCGACACCCCCCCCCCACACACACACAGCGAGTGCCAGTATGCTTTCTTGGGGTCTCGCGCTCCGTCCCCATGCACCCTGCCCCCCTCCTCCTCCTCTCCTTACCCCTGATGCCTTCCTATCGGCGCCGAGGTCTGAGACAGCGGCGCTGCGGTGGCGTTGACCGGAACGGAGGGGGGAGGTGACGTGGTAACTGCGGGGTGGACTGCGGGTAGGCTTGCGCTGCCGCTGCTGCCAGGGACGTCTCTATGCACGTGCGTACAAAAAAATGGTCCGGCTGAGCTGCTCCCATGCTGTTGTCGATATATGACCGTCACAGGTGCTTGCATATGTCCCGAGGAGCTCTGCCTCTGCCTCTTCGTTGTCGCGATCGGCGGCCGCCAGGCTCTTGGCTGTGCCTCCTGTGATGGCTGCGCAGCTCTTTAGCGTGCATGGGACGATACCGACATTCTCGACGCCGCAGCCCACACCCCTCCTCTCTCTTCGTCTTGTGGCTGCCATGGCTTTTGGCAGGGCACCTTTTTACTTGCAAGTGTCAGGTGGCGGGCCCGACGCGCCCGCAGCTGCGCGGTCATTGAAGCGGAAGAGGCGGGGAAAGGGCATCTAAACAACAATAAAAAGAACGCCCGCCATCGCCAATGCACAATGATGCACGAGAACTGAATCCCGGAAGGGCAGACTTCTGGGAACACTTCTACGATCAGGAGGGAGGACGGCTTCAGAAGAAGGAGCAACACCATCGGAAAGCACGTGAAATCGCTGCGCGCGGGAGTCTCATGAATCACTATGAGTGGTTCATGGAATACCCGCGGTACGAGGCCGCCTTGAAGGCCGCTCTGCGAACCGCCCCGACGGCGCTTTCCTGCGATGGACCTACACGCGTCCTTCACGTGGGGTGTGGCAACAGCGACTTCTGCGATCATGTAGAGGAGCTGCTCTTGGACCTGGGCGCCGTCCCCTCCTCTTCTTCGCGCGCGTCTGAGGTGCTGAACATCGACATCTGCCAGAACATTATCGCTCACCTGGCCCTTTCTTTCCCGTCGCGGCGGTATGCGGTGGGCAATTGCTGCGACTTGCACGTGTCATCTTCGCCATTCGTGCCCTCATCGAGGGATGGCGCCTGGTACAAAGTCGACACAGCCTTGCAACTTCGCACCGTACTGCAGAACTCCGCGAATATCGTGTTCGATAAGGGAACCGCAGATGCCCTTCTCAGCGCCTTCGCAGGCGACTACAATCCCAACATGGAGGCCTACATGTGTGAGATGCTGAAGGTACTTCGTTTAGGCAGCCTCTTGTTCCTCATCTCGATCAACAGTGAGGATGTCGTAAGCCCTTACGTCCTCGCCGCCGAGGATAGACTGAAGTCGTTCCGACTGGAGTACAGGGATGTCATTGAACTGGCCGGACAAGATCTTCGCCACCTTCGCGTGGAGACGCTGGGGTCCCGCTACAACTGCTACGGGTTCGTGGTCGTGACGTCCGCTGCGGCAGAGCAGAAATGATATCCGTGATGCGCTGCGTCATGACAGATATGCTGAGAGCTGAACACGTCAAGCGCAAGTGTCAACGCATCGAGGAGGGAGCCTGCGTTTCCCCATCAAGGAGACATGGCACATGTAGCGAGGGCGATCAGCGCCTCGCCCACGACTGTCACCACCTCATACGTTGTGTCGTGGCCCTACCTTGCTCGTATCACTGCGCCTCTCTCCCCCACCTCACCCCGCCATACCTTCCCCCTCTCTTTCCTTTGTTTGATCTGCTTCTTCCTCCTCCCCCTCCTCCTCAGCCTCAGCCTGTACATCGGCGAAGATCCGCCACGCAGACCTCTGAACCAAACACGCGTGCAGCTTCCTCCTTCTCGCTCCTTGTTCCCCTTTGCTCTTCATCGCCATCATGCCAGGCTGCTGCCGTGCATCGTCTGCACCGGATTCGCTGCCGGTGGAGGCGGCTGAGTACGTTCATCCCGTATCCGCTCGGCTGCTGCGCGCCGCTCCGTTTCTGGGCTGCATCCCGGTCTTCAACATCACTATAAAGTCATTCCACCCTAAGTTTGTTTTTGCCATTTGTATGCAGCGTTTATTCGAGAAGGGCCTCGCCAATGGATTGATGCGACTGTCCATTCAGCCGATGCTCACGGGACGATACGGACTCTCCGGCACCATGTACCAGCGCCTCTCCACTCTCTACACCCTCGGCTGGGCTATCAACGCCTTTATTACCGTGATGGCGGACACGTTTGCGCTATTCGGCTACACGAAGCGATGGTACTGCGTGCTGTCGGCGGTGGGCGGCGGTGTGTTCGCGCTGCTTTATGGGCTGCTGCCGGCAAGGGAGCCGAGCGCAAAGTCTGCTGCGGCCTTCATGTTCCTGACGGCGCTCTTCATGAGCAATATCGACGTCTTCGCTGTAGCGCTGTACAGCGAGCAGATCCGTCGGCGTCCAGCTGCTGGGCCAGCCCTCGTGAGCTGGATGTGGGGCACGGCCCTGGTCGGTATCATGATCTCCAGCGTCATTCAAGGTCCTCTCTCCGACAACCAGCTAACTCACATTGGCGTCTACATAACGGCCGCCATTTTGCTGCTGTCGGGGCTCCTTTTTGCCTTCAACCTGCTCGAGGAGCGGCGGAACCGGGTGGCGCGCCTGGAGGACGCCAAGATCGAATTCGTCCTCAACGCGAGGTGCAAGAGCAGTGACAGCACAACATGCTTGCCGCAGAAGCTGGATGCGCCGATGTGCATCGATGATGATGTGGGCGAGGAGGAGGAGGACGAGGAGGAGGCGAAGATGGATGCGCATGACTTTGTGCGTCCGCGCGTGGACACATACCTTTGTGGCGCTGTGGAGATGAACCGAGACGTCATCCAGCGAAACTGGCGGATGGCGTTTTTCTGCCTGATTCTTACGCTGGGCGTCATCGCGAACGCGCTTGTGAACATCCTTGGAACACGGTGGGACATTCTGTATGCGTGCTTCGCCGTCATTGCGGTCGTTTGCGTCAGCTCCTTCTTCACGCTGCCGCTGGCGATTGCGAAAGCGGTGGTGTTCATGTACTTCAACGCCATCCTGTACCTGAACCTCCCCGGTGTACTGAACACTTTCTACGTCGCGCAGCCGTCATGCCTGCCCGATGGACCGCATTTCTCATACACGTTCTACAACGCCATGAACGGCATTGTCGGCAACATCGCAAGCATCGGTGGCACCGTGATTTTCACGCACCTGTTCCCTAACCACAGCTACCGATTTGTCATGAGCCTTTCTGCGATTCTGCTGCCGGTAGCCTCTCTGTTTGACCTGATCATTTTGAAGCGCTGGAACCTGGCCATCGGTATTCCCGACCACGCCATGTACATTTTCGGCGACGCCATCATTTACGAAGCGTGCGACATGCTCCTGAACATGCCCACAATGATGCTCATGTGCCGCATCGCACCGCGCGGATCTGAGTCGATGGTGTTTGCGCTGCTCGCAAGCATTTACCACCTTGGCACGTCGACCTCATCGGCGATCGGCTACCTGCTCATGGATACAATTTGGCCGATTGTCACGCAGGGCACGTGCGACTACAGCAACGCGCCGTGGCTGGTAATCGCTGGTCACATTGTCGCACCAATTTTTATCCTTCCGCTGGCCTACCTCCTCCTCCCAGCTGCGCGCATCAGTGACCACATTGACCACACGGGCCGCAAAGTCATGGAGGTGGACCTGTCGGAGCGGAGCTGTGAGACGGCAGAGGAACCGGTTGCCACAACCACGAAGCGAGACGGTTGATGAGTCGCTGTGCTGAATTTTGCTCCTAGTCACCCGAAGGTGAAGGAAGGAACGCGAAAAGGGAGTGACCCGCTGCGCTTTGACCTGCGCTGTTCTCAGTGGCTCCGTGCCGGTAAGTGGCTGAGATGGCAAGAGCATTTCCTCCCTGCCGCCTCACCCGGTGAGGCGAACGTAGGGGCTCCATCATCTCTGTCAGCTTGTTCCCCCCCTCGCACCGTGAGGGTCGCGAAGCTGCGTGGTACCGCATTTTGGAAGCGCAGGCGCGGTATTCTTGCTTTCCCTTCTTTGTGTGGCACCTCTTCTCTCTGTCTACCTCCTTCCCCTTCTGGCTCGCCACTCTCTCCCTCCACCATACCCGTCGCTCCTTCGGCGATGGATCGCTTAACGCTATTTTTTTTCTTTTTTATGTAATCCGTCTCCTTTGATCCTGTCTTTTGTTCCTCTTTTTCTACCCTAACCCCTCCTCCTCCTCCTTTCGTCCCCTGTGTCGCCCCTCCCCCCCACGCCCGCTCCCCGTAACATGTGAAGGCAAAAGCGTCGCCCACACGGAGAAGAACGAGCATGAGAAGCATTAGAATGAAGATAACGTTGCTGCTCCCCCACCCCCACCCCCCTTCTGCACTGAGGATGGACGCACTGCACTGTCTGGGTGACACGTACACCCATATATACGAACTTCAGTCTCCGCACGTGCTCTTCGCGTGTGGCCGGTGCCCCTTTTTGCTCGGCGCGTGTGCTTGGCAAGATGGGCGAGGGGGAGAGGGGGGATGCCCCTTTCCCTTCCTAACATTGCGCAAACGATGGAAGACGAGGACGAGCAAGGAGAACTAAAAAGGGAAAATGGAAACCGACCTGCGCTCTTGTGTATTTTATTTTTCATTTCGGTTTATTTTTAATGCGCTTCTCTACGTCAGGACGGGAGTTTACTCTTTTTTCCCGCTCCGCTTCTCGCAAACAGCTGTGGACCAGCGTGCTCGTCCCTTTTCGTTTATTCGTTCTCTTTCCACGGTGGATGGTCCTCCTCGGGGAATCCCATCGCCATCCTTTGCGGCACTCCCAGCAGACACCTATGCGCCGGAAACTTGTTTGCGGCAGGTGGGGTGCTAGACATGTAAAGGTCCATCTGAGAGGAAAACGACTTGCGCAGCCTTCGGTAACGATTCAGCTGCCTCCCCCCCGAAACTGCAGGGAGAAGCGCAGGGCTGCATCAATGTCATCTGTGGACAGCGTCAATTCCACTCGTGCGCTCATATACACACACACACGTACACAGAGAGATAGATCTGCACCCAAGTCAGTGTCGTGCGTAACAAACGCTTGATGGCTCTCTGGGGAAGCTCAACGAGCCTTCACATTCTCCGTAAGCCGCAACGCACGGCATTCGCATATATGTCTTGCCGCATTCTGTCGATATACACCTGTAACTAACCGTCTATGGAGGGCTGTACACCGAGCGGCACCGGTCTGGGGTGCGGCCACACTTTGTCTCGTGCGGGCTTATTGGCGCCTCAAGACATTTGCTTCTGATCCTCTATTTCGCTGCCCCCCGCCCCCGCCGCCCCTCTCTCTCGCTCTCCTTTCTCGGCTGCTGCTTCAGTTCACCTGGAGAGGGGTTCTCGCAAACGCGGAAGCCTATTGCATTTTGCAGGGCGAGTGCGAAGCGAGTGGAATCAGCCGCAGTGCCTGCTGGGTGCAAAGCTTAGCCTCGGCCCTCTATGGCTCCGTATTTTTGTAGCCCATCTTCACTGCAGCCCCTTCCGAAGAGTGGCGGGCCTCTCATTAACCGATCCGTGAGTTGACTTCCGCAGACGGTAAAACGGGTCGTTGGGCCGCTTAAAGCTCAGGAAATGGCTAGCAGACGCCCACAGGGAACACCTCTCTCGAGAGTGAGGTGAAATTTCGTGGCTCTTCTCTGTTGTCCTGCGGCCTGGCTACTCTTCCTCCCCTTCTGCCGCAAAGACATACACGCAGAGAGACACCGGACTCTCTCGTCTCTCTGTTTTCAGTTTCCGCTGAGGAATGCGTGAAGGGAACCGCTTTCGCTTCCTCCCCGTCATATCCTATTCCGCAGCTCTTCCCAAGTCTCTACGCCTTTGCTTCAGGGCGCGTGTGCGCGAAAGTGGGGAAATGTTTGGCTGTTGACTGCTCGGCAATGCGAAGGGTGCGCATCTTTCATCCCAGCGTCTCGGACAACCAATGCGAAAGCGCAGGCACGTGGACGGCCTCTTACCCATACGCGTCCTCGATGTGCCGCATATGCTGAAAGTCGTGCGCGTGTGACCCGCAGGTGGAAAATATCGTCTGCTCTACCCGTTGAGGGGTCTTCGTCGTTGCGACGGTGACGCCGCCTTCTTCACTTGCCCTCCCCCTTCAGTCGGCACGCACGTATCGGGTCCGACGGAGGACAGAGGGGCGCACTATAGCAGGGGTCGAATCGCAGCCTTCCTCCTCCCGGCTTCATCCTCCTTTGCGATTGGCCCTCTCGGGGACTCGGATGGTGGGGCGAAAGAGCGGCCAGTAAATTGGGCGACGGTGTCGCTTGCCTTCGGAAAGTGAAAGCGGCAGAGAAAAAAGAGGCCGACGCACGTTTCCCGCAGTACTCCTCCTCCGGCGCCTTCCCACGCCCCCTCCTCTACTCCATCTCTTCCCCTCTTCCCTCTTCCTTTCTCTCTCTCGCTCTCGACCTATTCGTCATTTTTTTGGTGGGTGGCGAATCGTCTTCTGCGATGCTTCATGAAAATGCGGAGCAGCGGACGCCTTTCGCGTTTTGCGGTCGTCGCCATCTCTTCAAACAGGAGAAGGCACCTCTCCGGCTGCACTCATCAACACAACAGCAAACGGAAGCGCTCGTCGAACGTGAAGAGCGCTTCGCTTCGTGGCGCTACCGCTATTGCAGACGCCCGGAGGCAATGCGGGGCTCGATTGGCGGTAAGTCGCACTTCGTACAGACTCTTCTCACGCTGCGGCGGACGCTCTCTGCGTTGTTGTCGTCCTCCGCTCGAAGGTCGCACCTCCGCAGCCGCTTCATCCTTGTAGGCTCGCTTTTTCTTCTGGGCTTTGCGGTGCGCGCTTCGCGCAACCTTTGAAGGCCACTTCGGTGCGCTGTTAGCCGCGCGACAAGAAGAGCCGAGCACACGCCTTTGGTGTTGTTGCGAGGGGCCTTTGCGGTGCTTGTGCTTCCTCCCCCTTCACTTGTCTTCCGCCTTCGATGAGCTCGAAGTATGACGTGATTAAGGTAAAGGTACATCTGACGGATGTGCACTACTATGTACTCTCACGATATTTTGTTTCCAAAATGCTCATGTTCTGCCGCGTTCCGGAGGAGACCGCCGTGCGCATTAGTCTAGACGTCAAGAAGCACTTTGTGAGCACCGACCGTACCACCATCACGCAGAGAGAGCTGGAGGATTACATACGATGCTCGATGATTGCTGCAGGCTTCGCGCGAGAGCATGCACAGCTTTTTTCTGTAGTAACCAAGTTTCACGCGGAGCGAATTCCGCTGATCCTCTTCATTGCCGGACACCGACGGTGCGGCAAGACGACGCTGGCACACTTCCTCGCCACACGACTCAACTGCAGTACTGTCATCAACGCTGAGGTGCTGCGCGACGTAAGTGCCTCGGTCGATAACTGCTTGCCCTCCTTGGCACTCTCTGGCGCAGACTCGTCCTGCTCGGCGTCTGCCATGCGGCGCGGAGTAGAAGTCTCTTCGGCCGTTTCAGCAGAGGTCGACAAGACCATTCAAGAAGGTCGATCTATCATTATAGAGGGGGAGGCCCTCTCTTTCACTTGCGTCCGCCGCTTTCTCGAGCCTGACTTTCAGCTGTCCACAGGATCGGTGGTCTTGGGCCTCGTGATGAAGATGCGTAGCGACGCAGCAGAGAGGGACGCGAGCCAAGCATACGTGAGGTCACTTCCGCACTTGCAGCTTGTTTTCTCGACGACGTGTGTGTCCCTGTTTGCTGCCGGCGACGGCGATCTTGCGAAAGGCGTCGGTGGCATCCCTACGGTGTTTTTAGCGCGCTGCACCACCGTTGCCGCGAACGTTCGCCTGTCCCTGTTCCTGCACGACATTGTAGTCAAGCGCATTGTCGCCGAGCTGGAGCGCCGCGGGAGAATGCCCTAGCGTGTTTGTCTCCCCTTTCTTACTTTACCGCAACCTGTGGCCGCGCTGCACGTGCATGTGGCATGCCTTTCCTTTTCTGCATCTGATTTGTGGTGATCGTAGGGATGCCTCATCTTGCTTGCTTTTTGCCGCCTGTCCTCCATGGTAGGCAGCGTCGCTCACACTCCTTTGGGCTGCACACGGCACACATAGTCGGGGGCCGAAGCCCACGCCCATGGGCCAAAGCGGCGTGCCGGCATACAGTGACTCGCTCACTCTCCTCCCTCTCCTTGTTTGCCGCCATCTCGCTGACAGCGCCTTTTGGTGCTGCCGTATCGGGGATGTTTCTTGGCGAAACGGTTCTTGGGGAGAGCAGAAAGCGCCGGTGCTCCCCTCCCCCTCCCCCGCCTCCCCATCTCACTGCTTCGCACATGTCTGCGCGAACAGTGCGCATCGCTCCCTTTCCCTCTTCCCTTTCGTTTTCTCTATCGGCTCCCTGACTTTCGGGAACGCGCATGTCTTCTCTCCTTCACTTCTTTCTTCCTCTGTAGCGTCGCCGCCGAAAATGGCCACGCCGCTGCTGTTGTCTGCTGCGCCTGCCATTTCGCCGAATGGAGAAGGGGGGTCAGGATGGCCGACTGCAGCCGCCCTCTGAGCAGGGAGTGGGTCTCAGAAGCAAATCTGACTCTCTTCCGCTTCGGTCTGTTTGTGTCGTCATCTGCGCCAAGTCAAAGCGTCACCAACCACATATCGGCTGAACCTTTCCTTGCGTTGTTGGCGCAGACTTGTTCCCTTCTTTCTTTCCGATGAGCCTCCTTGCGACGTTGGCAGCAGCTGCTGCCGCCGCACGCACCCCTGCACCAACGCAGGGGTATCGAAGAAAGACGGATGCGGGCGTCACTGCGCGTCTCTTCTTCTGGCCCTCTGTTTCCTTTTCCCGAAGCCGGTAAGTGAGCCCACAGCCATGTTGCAGACAGAGGACGCGGAGAAAGGGAACGCGTTCGTTTTTCGTTGTGGAGCGGGAGGGAAAGGGGTGGGGAGGGACGGTGCTTACACAAGATGGGAAAGAGAGAGAGAGCTGATTTCTCAGCTGTCCCTGTTGGGGCCAAGCACACACACATCACATCATATCGCACGTATATGTGAACTCCTCAGCGGCCTCTGTCCGTCTTGTGCCTTCAGCCGCAAAGTTTGATTCACCTTTTTTTTCAATTGGCTTGTCCCCCTTATCTACTTATTTCTTACCTCTCATCGCAGAAGTGCTTCGGCGACCTGCAGAAATCTCTGCCATCTCTCCCAGGAAGGCCATGCCCCGTGCCCCCCCCGGCAGCGTCCTATGAGTGCATACACAAGGGGCCGTCGTCGCCCTCCTTCCTTGCGCTTACGCTGCGTAAGGTGTTCACTGACTCCAGTATCCTCTGCCTCAGCTCAACGCAGCTTCGGCCGAACAACCTCGATCATGATTGCCACTAATCGTAACAGGATGCAGAGAGGGAAGGGGGGAAAGGGCGAAACCTGCACGATCAAGGTCGTGGAAACGAGAACGTTCTATTTTGTCGTGGCAGAGGTCATGAGTCCACTTCCCGCTCCTCCCCCCTTAACCCCCAGCCCTTGCCTGTCGGCATCCTACGCGATCGCGCCATCACCCGGGAGATGTGAGGGCGTGGCCTGGAGCTCTCCCACTCAGCGCTCCTATTTCGTTGGCTTGCTCTCTCTCCCTCCCTTTCAGTCGTCACGCGTACCAGGACGGGACGAAGTGCCACAGAAAAGAAAACATATACATACAGGACCCATATACGGAACCGTAGCGCTCACATCTGAGAGCCTCGAGCCACCTCCATCTTTGTTACCTCCGCTCTTGGGGTTCCCTTTTCCGCCCCTGTGACTTTCCCCAATGACCTCGGTACGTCGTGAATCAGGCGACAACAAATCCGTTCTTGATCACGGATGATGCCCATTTGGTCTCGCAGCACCATCACACCCACGGCTGTCGAGCTCCGCTCTGAGGATGAGGATGTGAGTAGCAGCAGTAATGAGAGCGATCACAGCAGCTCGGGTACGAGCAGCAGCCGCTCCATACCCTGCCGAGCTATTGCTCAGGAGCAAACCTCGGCATCCCTGCGATTCGCACAGCCATGGCGAATACCGGAGGAGGGACCTTCTTCAGCCCCAGCCACGTCGCTTCACAGTAATCGCTTCACTGCTGGAGCCGTGCGGTACGCCATCACGGCACCCGTTATCCGCCCGCTACTTATGGGCGCATCCTCGCCCGCTGTTTCTGTTCATTCAGCACGTGAGCGTTGGCAAAGCGCACAGGAGCACCGTGTGCGTAGTGGGCGTGACTCTCTCAGGAGCGCGCCGCGCTCTCTCTCTGCGCGCAGCAGCAGAAGCGGCTCATTTGCCTTTCCTCAACCGGTCCTGGATCAGTCCAACACGATGAACCTCCTTGTTCTCGGCGCGCCTCAGGTGGGTAAATCGCTTTTTATAAACCAGTATCGGGCTGCTATCACGAACACGACGCGGTGGCCGGCAGCCCCAGTCGGCATCGCCGGCTTCTACGGCACGACCACTGTCGAGCCGTTTCCGAATCACGCGCGGCTCCCGACGTGGCTTTGCATCGACACACCGGGTTGCCTCTACACCGAGAAGAACGAAGTCCTCTTGGAAAAGCTAACCGAAGGAATACCCTGGAAGACGAAGCTGCGGGGCCCCAACGCGCTGACGCTCAGCCAAGTCAAAAGCCTCTTCCCTATCACAGCCAACAAGGCGCATCAGTGCATCATCGTTGTACCTGCCACAGACCTGATCAAGGGCGAGGGATGGGCGAATTGGCTGCTCCGGCGCCAGCGATACCGCCCTTCCGACGGCGCCGCTGACACCGTCTTGTACCTCAAGAACCTCACCTCATCACTACGTGCACTCATGAATGACGTATCACCGTTTGTAGTGGTGACCAAGATGGATAGATTTGGCGGAGCGGGCAGCAGAGCTGCGTGTGCCGCTCTCATCTCCATTCTCGGCCAGTGCGTGCCCGTGAATCGCGTCTACTTCACCGCAGCAGTGGAGGGTCGAGCGCCTCAGGGTCCAGGGCGTACGATGGTGTTGGAGAGCAGCACCAAACAAAATCTTGTGCGGCTTCACGAGGATATTTGTCTTACTGTACAGTGGCGCAACCAAATGGACGCCGCGTAGCACCGTCGCGCCAGCGCGAAAAAAAAATAGTGAATCGACCCTTTCTCACAGCTAAAGATCGCTTTCTAGTCGCAGGGTCACGTGGTGGCACAATGGCTGTCTCTCTCCCTCTCTCTTCGGATAAACGGAACGACTGTGCGCGCGCCTTCCCCCACCCCTCCCCAACTCCCAAACGAGTCTGCAGCGCATCTCAGCATTGCCCGCGCGTCATCAGTGCTTCTCCTCTCCACGTGTAACGGCCGCGGCTTACTTTGTTTTTTTTCGCTGCATTTTCCATGGCATGAGTATCGGCAGGAAATGCACACCCTCTCGCTCGGTGCGACTCTTCTGTGGCTGGTTCAGCGTCCCTTCTATAACCGAGGCGGAGGAGGGGCGTGTCTGTACCGACGGACAGGCTGCGCGACCACCTCACCTGAGAACGCTTCGCAGCGAAAGAGATGAAGACGGGGACGGCCTGTCCGTTGTAGCTGGTGGTTGGTGTTGATAGTGGGTGACGACGAGAAGCATCGTGCATTCACACGACAGGGGACGTGACGTCTACAGCGTGTTGGATGCGCTCTCGCTCATCCCGAGCTTTGTGCTTCCGAGGATGTAGAACAGTACAACGGCGTAGGCCTTTCACGTCGGCCTGCATCCGTTAATGCAACATACACGCCAGCCTTAGGTGAGGGCAGCACGGAAGCTGGGGTACGCCGCGATTTCCGCGCTCCCTTGAGCTCCCTTTCTTCATCGGGCCTTACATGTCTTCTTCATTTCCCCAAGCTCACCTCACCCCCCCCACCACCACCCCCTCACGTACGCTTTCACCACGTCGTATGGGCACTGCTGTCCTCTCAGAATGAACGACACCGTCTCTTGAGGCTGTGTCCGCTTGCCGTCGCACAGTCGCCATCATCCTCTCTCTCCGTACTCCGCCTTGGCGCCGGCAATTCGGATCAGCATTGGCAAATGAGCACCGAACATGGCGATCTTTCCTTTGCGCATGTGCGGTCAGGCGACGTCCTCTTCATGAATAGAAGGTGCCTCTCCATGAAGGACCCGCTGGGCATAGTCTTGTGCTGCCTCGCCAAGACAGAGAACCGTTTTGACCACGTCGGCATGTTCATGAAGATACGCGAGGATCAGCTTGACAAGTTCCCCGAAGCGCGTAAGCGCGTTGTAAGCGTGTCACCGTCAGGCACCTACGTGCTCGAGACGAATATGCGTGGTGTCACATTGTACGAAGCCGAGAGGCGAGTCGGTCGCACCACTGCCCATGAAATAGCCTCGCGCTCTATCAACGTGGGAGACACCGAGAAGCAGGAGCAGTTGCAGGAGGCGTTCCTGAAGCAGATGGAAACCATGTACGACACTCCGTACGCGAGCAACGGTCTCCATCTGCTCCCCTCCATCTTCAGTCCTCCAGACAAGATGGATCGAGTGCGAGCGGCGCACAAGTTCAACGCTCTTCGCCATGAAGTCGCGGCCCTCACAGAGGTGGCGAATACGCATCCCAGCCAGGCAGAGGTCTATCGTGCCGTTGCTCGCAAGTACCGCGACGCGCAGTCGTTTCTTCTCTGCACTTACTTTCCCCACTTGGACTCCACGTCGCAGACTGATGCACTCGCTGTGGATTGGAGCAAGGGTCACTACTGGGTCGATGGGGTCAACAATGCGGACGAGATGGTCTGCTCCGAACTCATCTGTAACCTATGGCATCGTGTGGGCCTGACAATGGGATACGTGCCGGCATCCTCCATGCGCCCGTTCGATTTCCTCGACAAGGAGCGCTTCAATTTCGTCTCGCCAGCGAGCGCGTTTGGTGAGATTACTCCCATTAAGGTAAGCAGGCCCTACGCGCGATACTGGAAGGCCCCGAGTGAAGACGCGCCGGCGACCAATCGGCATGCCGAGGCTGCGCAGCTCACAACGCCCGCCGATCAGCGCCTCAAGTTCTTCAACGACATCCTTACCAGTAGTGGGCTGCCGCCAGCGCCCTCGCTGAGTGTTGCTGCGGCCTCCTCGGAGTTGCTCCCGTCTCGATGGGTAGTTCAGTCGAGCCCGCGCAGCGATGTCCTTCCTAACTTGTGGTTCCGCGTCTTCGCATCTGGTATACTCTTTGCCGCCTGCGCCATGCCGTGCGCCCCTCTGACGATGCGCTGGATCGAGGGGCAGGTCGGACTCTTCTTGTCGCGCGGGAGTGTTTGGTCCCTCACCTGCGGCCTATGCTCGCGGAACATATCGTTTGCCGCCGTGCAAGCCCTTGTCCTCGCGGCTGCCGCGAGCCGCTTTGGTGTCTCTGAGGACGAGCTTGTCATGGGCCGGCGCACGCGCAGCAGTCTGGTCGATACGCGGCATCCTTACTACGACACTGTTGCTCTCTACGGACTCTCCGCCCTTGCGGCGCATCTCGCAACAGGCCCGTTGCTCAACGCCAACATCTTCTACCACTTCGGCCCCGTGCTTCCCGGGCCCATCTCGATGCGGCGGCTCTACAAGGGCAACCTACTACTGGCACCTGCTTCCGTTTTGTTGCCCTTCCAGGCCTGCTGGCTCATCTGGTACGAGACGGCGGGGTCCTTCATCATTCCAACTGCCTCTTCCGTGTGGCGTCCACGAGAGGACCTGCTCACACTCCCTGAATGGCCGCACTATCGAAACGATGCCCTTGCCGGCGCCTATGTAGCCACCCTCCTCACAGATGCACTGCTCTACCCCATGGCTACCTTGGCTACGCGCCGGTTCATTAGCGACCTTTACAAGCCGCAAAGGCCTCCAAGCTTTGGTCGCTCGCTCTACGCTGGCTACCGATATCGCCTTCTCAGTAACCTCGTCATCCTTTCGATGTCGACCGCATACCTTTACGGTCTTGGTAGCATCTAGCATCTCCTTGCGTCCAGATGCTGAAGAGTCAATTGCCTTTGTTGCTGTTTCCTCGCGTCATGCGTGCATTTCAAAATCGCCATCGCTTCGACGATGTTGGCACCGGCAACCGTCGTCGCATACGTGCACTCGCGCGCCGTAGCAAGAGACAAGCCGCAGAAAAAAATTGCGGAATGCCGATGAATGCTGGCTTGTGGGCTTCCTCACTCGCCGACACTCCGAAAAAAAAGACGAATCGACGCTTTACTTTAAGAAAAGGGACAAAGAGCTGTCAAGCTAACGCACCAGCGAAGGGATTCAGCTTCCGCGCAAGCGCCGCTGACTCTCCGCGATATCGCTTCTTGCCGCTTTCCCCTCTGAACAGCATCCTCCTCGCACTTTTTCGCCGGATTTCGCGACCCTGTCGCGCGCTTCCATTTCTGCTCTGCTCCCGCGAAGCCCTATCTTTGCGCCTGTCACGCCGAAGAGATGCTCCAAACGATGACGCCGCACCTTCTGCCATCTGTCGAACGCTTAAAAAAACGCAATTGGGCGTGACACCCTTTTCCGCTTCCTCCCTCTCCATGCACAGACACAAATACGTAGAGAGAGCACCGCACTCCATGTAGTGTTACTTCACTTCATCCCCTCTCCTTCACCCCGTAGGACCGATAGGAGACGGGAATATTCTGCATGCGACTGGGGGGCTTCATGACGCAGAGGGCGGAGGCTCCACACCGGCCTCGTTGCGCGTTGATAAGCGGCCTCCGGAAAGGGTGCTGTGCATGAGCTTCTCGTGTGTGGCCGAGCCTCGCGTGGCCCCGCATTAGCGGGGTCGAAATGCCGTTACACCGGCTATCAATCGTCCCCTTTCCGACTCCCTTCGACCCCGCCACAGACACATACACACACGCGCAAGCCTGCACGCTGCAGCGAATGGAATGAAGAGGGACGGCTTAGGCGTCTGAGTGTGCTGCGCCCGAATGCCGCAATCGTCCAGCTGCTGCATGAGAGGGTGCAGGCGCCCATGGACTGAATCCGCCGCCTCGGGTACCTCGCCTATAACGCTCGCTCTGAAGTCGTTTTCAGCAGATTCATGTGGGTCGCCTGCAGCTGCTGCAAGGGGAAGAAGCGGACGCTGAGGCGAGACGGGATGTGACACGCCTGAGAGGGCGTGGACTGACGTGCGGCGGAGAAGCGCCATCGTGCAGCGGTGCGCGCAGGAGCGGGTGAAGAGGCACTCTTCTGCGGCGTTTCCTCCGCGCTCAACGAGCAGAGTGCCGACGAGATGTCGTCGAAACCCGGGGCACGCAGCCTGTGCCGGCTCTGTCTCGCACACTCTCTCTCCTTGTGTGAGTAGCATCGATCGTCGAGGGGGGCAGGCGCACCCCAGGCCGCGGCGCGGGCGAGCGCGGCAGCTTTAACGGCGAACGGCCTCTTGCTGGAGCTCTTCTCCGCCACACTGGCGCGTAGCGCGATGGACATGGCAGCGCAGCGCCAGCGGCCCGCCGCCTGACGGGCGCTTTATTGAGCGGGACTGGGGGGGCTCTGTCGCTTCTGGCGCCGTTTGCTCCACCGCAACTCGGATCGGGCACCGCTGGACGTCCACCCCATCCCAATCCTATGAATTGGTCCTGCTCAGCCCCTCGGTGTCGTATACGGCGCTTCGGCCCCTCCGCAGCGTTAGCGCGTTGTCGAGGAGAGGGCGCGATACGGGCGGGGCGTTATCCTTACAGCTCGCTGCGGGTGATGGATGGCCGATCTGCTGCGCGTTGTGCGAATGGGGTGAAGCGTAGTGCCCTGAGGTGATGCGAATGGTGATAGAGGCACTGCCCGCCCCCCTCCCATATTACGCCACGCGGCCTCCTGTGAATGGGAAGGCTGTCGTGTTGATGGGCCACACAAAGTTTGCAGGCACGTGCCGAGCAGTGCAGCCAGCGGTGGAGTCGGCGACGGAGTCAGCAGACTACTTCAGGGTCACTCTCAGCGAAGACAGCCGAGGTTGCCTCTCTTTCTCACTTTAGGGGGTATACGCTTGCCGGGGCTGTGTATGGCAGCAGGGTCAGCTGCGTCTTGCCTGGAGGCAAGGCGCGCATCGGGAGACTGCGCGCAGAATGCGCGGAAAGCCTGACAAGGGGGCCATCAGGAACGTCTTTTAAGGCGATGGCAAGAAAACAAGACCACGTTGTGGTGACTCTTCTTAAGCGACTTCGGTGACGTCGCGAAATTGTACGGCGGCGGTCGTTTCAGCAGCCGCGCTTTTGTTGGGCACGGCGCTCTGATGGCTGCGCTGTCCGCGCATGCGCAGGGTGCGCGAAGCAAGTGCACCGCGGGCGAGTCACGCCGGTGGCGACATTGAACGTGCCGTATAGTCTCCCTCTCCCCTGCACCGGCGCAACACGAGTTGCAAGAGGAACCACTTGCCTGAAGCGGGAGACCGAGAGCAAATCGCCGTTCCGCGGGCGCGCGTTGGCGGCCCTGCCCTGCCCCACCAACGGTGTGAATGCAGCAGAAGTGGGAGCTGTCTGCTTCGCACAAGGAGTTTTTTTTTGCTTCTGCGTTTGGGCGTGTTCGGGCTGCGGCTTATTTTTTCGTCGGTAGCACGTGTGCCCTTACTGCCTTTTGGAAGAGCGCACACACGCGCAAAGTTCTGTAGTCAACGGCGAGCTCCACAACACCATGTCTCGCCTACTGTACTGCACTCCCCGCTCGCTGCACAGTATATGTTGTCCGCTTCCGGCAGAGGCGAGTTCAGTGGCGATCCCGTGCAAGAAACGCTAAGGGAGGGGAGTCGGGTATCGCTGGCGATACCTGGAGGCGAGTCAGGCACCTGATAGGGTGGGCGGCGTGGCACTCTGTGCTCATGAGCAGACACCTCGTGTACGCGCATGTATTCCTCTGTGTGATTGGCAGGCGTCCTTGGTGTCTCTTCGGACGCAGCGGGCCGATCGGCCCATACAAGCTTTCAGGACGCTTGCATCCCTCGTGACGAACACGTGCGCTCCCTCACTGGGTCTGCGTGGAAGCTTTTCTCTTCCACACTTCCCTCCTCTTCCTCGTTCCGCTCTGTTGCTCTCCTCGAGACCTCTCAGGCTCCGGTGGCTGCCTCGCTTTGCCCTTCCTTTCCTTTGGCGCGCAGCACCTCTTTCGCTCGCTGCGCTATACATCATTTTTTTGTGGTTGAGAGTGTCTTCCGTCTAAGGTCTTGTTGTGCGGCTCCACTGCCCGCCGGCTTCACTGTTCTCTTTCCTTCTGCCTGCTCCCTGCCACTCCCGGCCCGCCCCCTCTCAGCGCCTGCAAATTCACGGCACCTCTTCGTATCACTTGTCGTCCCCTCATCCCTCTTTTTAGGTTAGCTCGACTTGGCAGCACTGTTCAGCGTCTATTTCTCGCTACGCTCACATCCGTTCGGTGGGCTCTTTCTCGCTGATCAAGACAGCCGTTGTTAGCCCAACAAGAATGCCGTCGAAGGACGTCGAGCAGAGCAGTGGGTCAATAGAGCTGCTGAACCAGTACGCCAAGAATTTCCCACACGTCCTCTTCACCAGCATTGATGCCTTTGAGAAGTATGCGGCGACGCTGGACCTCGAGACGTACAACAAGTGCCTCGATCTGCAGGAAGGCGAGGACTCGCCCCAGTCTAGGAACCCTCGTGAGCACATGTATGTGCTAACAACGCTGGTAGGTCGTAACCCAACAACGGCCGCCTTTGTGGCTACCCGCGGCTCGAACCCGTCGGAGAAGGTGGTGGCCAAGTTTGTCATGCTGAGTGATGATAGGCAGGCCACCTATGCCCGCAGTGAACTACACTGCCTCGCCGCGTGCAAGCACTTTGGTATTGTAAAGCACTTCGACGACTTCAAGTCGGATGACAAGCTTTTGCTGATCATGGAGTACGGCAGCGGCGGCGATCTCAACAAGCAGATCAAGCAGCGCCTGAAGGAGCACCTGCCTTTTCAAGAGTATGAGGTGGGACTGCTCTTCTACCAGATTGTGCTGGCATTGGACGAGGTTCACAGCCGCCGCATGATGCACCGCGATTTGAAGAGTGCAAACATCTTCCTCATGCCCACTGGCATCATCAAACTGGGCGACTTTGGCTTCTCCAAGCAGTACAGCGATTCCGTCTCGCTCGACGTGGCCTCCTCGTTCTGCGGCACTCCGTACTACCTCGCCCCGGAGTTGTGGGAGCGCAAGCGGTACAGCAAGAAGGCCGACATGTGGTCCCTCGGTGTCATTCTCTATGAATTGCTCACCCTGCACCGTCCTTTCAAGGGGCCGTCGCAGCGCGAGATCATGCAGCAGGTGCTGTACGGTAAGTATGACCCGTTCCCGTGCCCCGTTTCGAGCAGCATGAAGGCGCTGCTGGACCCACTGCTCTCCAAGAACCCTACGGAGAGACCGACCACCCAGCAGCTGCTGCACACGGAGTTCCTGAAGTACGTGGCGAACCTGTTTCAGGATATTGTGCGTCACTCCGAGACCATTTCGCCCAGCGATAGGGCAGAGATTCTGAAGCAGCTGCAGGAAAGCAGCGAGCGAGCCCCGTTGCCGTCGTCGATCCGCTACGGCGTAATCACGTCACAGGTGACCCACGGCGGGTATCTGTACAAGTACGGCTCCGACTACCGCTGGAAGAGGCGCTATTTCTACATTGGTGACGGTCAGCTGCGCATCTCGCTCAGCGAGAACCCCGAGAAAGATGGTGTCGCCTCTAAGTCCGTCAACCTAGAGACGGTGAGCGATGTCTTCCCTGTACCTGAGGTTTACTCGCAGAAGCACCCGAACCAGCTCGTAGTTTGGTTCAACAACGGCCAGAAGATCATTGCATACGCCAGCACGATGGAGGACAGAGACATGTGGATCTCCAAGTTCCACCGCGCCTGCGGTATGTAACAGCACGGGCGGATGCTCGTGGAGAGAAAGGCGCAGCAGCGCGCTGCCTTAGGAAAGATGAAGCAGATGGGGAACTGACGACGCCGACCGCTAGGCTCGCTACAGCAGCCCGAACGCGTCGAGGTGCCGGAGTAACAAGGAGAAAGGCAAGTTTGCGCCGAGGTGGTCTTTTCCTATTTCGTGCTTGAGTGCCTCTGTTGCTGCTCCTGCTGCACTCGCTTCACTGTCGTGCAAAGCGTGGGCCGATGGAAGTGTGTATTGCCTACGCGCGCGCGCTCATCTCTCTCCACAGTGATGTGCCACAGCGCGGTCAGCCGTAGCACGGAAACCTCTGTCGTCTCTTCCTTCGTTGTGGTCTACCGCGTTCACTGCGCCCCTGCTCACGTTTGATTTTCGGCAGCGTTTTCTTAGTACCCTTTCCGTCTATCACCATCGACTGTCACCTGTCCCCACCCCTCCCGCCCTAATCTTTTTATACGCCGCCGTCTACTCGCTCTGCGTTCTCCCTGCCCACCCATCTTCTCTTTCTTGCCTCTTCTGTTCGCTCTTATGACATCTTTTTTCTCCCCCTTTTTTTTGAGTAGCACACGGGGGGACACCTCAACGGCGGCACCAGCCACGCCAAAAAGCCCACGGGAATGCGCACCTGTCATGGGGCACAGCGACCGACAGCCGTTGGAGGAGAGACCATCTCTGCATGCGATCGTCACTTTTCCTCTTCCTCTTTGTCTCGTGCCTTTGCAACTGTGACTTCTTTGCTGACGCCCCCCCTTCGCTCCCTTTCGTGGCTGAATGAGCTCGATTGTGCCATTCCTGGGCTCTTGGCTGCTGCGGTGGCCGGTGGCTCCGCCTCCGCTTCATTTGCTGTCGATTGGCACACACACACACACCTCCCTCCCTACCTCGCCTTTTTTCGTTTTCTTTCGCTGAGATTTACCTTCCAGGATGTACTCTATTTCGGTGCACCCTTTGAACGCCCTTCTCTTCAATCGATTTTTTCTGCTCGCCTTTTCCCCTTCTTGGGCGTCCATCCCGCCTCCTGACTTTCTTTCGTTCTTCGGCTTCATATTATCCGCCCGAGCCGTGAGCGCCACGCGGCAAGTGGATGGCGGCTTCTCCTGCTCTTGTGAGAGGGGGCTTAGGCACACCGAGGCGCCATCATCACTTTAAACTTGGCGAATTCGTCCCTCTCTCCCTCTCGTGTGTTTGTTTGTGTGTGTGTGTGTGCTCTTGCACTGAGTAGTTGAGTGGCTTTATATGGAGCATTCTGTCTTTTGGGATTTTCCCCTCTTTTTTTTTCGTTCATGGATTTCGCTCAGCGTCTCTTAAGAACGAAAGAGACGTCACTCCTTCATCATTGTTACCGTCGTTGTCACTCTCCTCTCTTCGCCACCCTCCCCTTTTCTTCCGTATCCTTCGCGGCCGGCGCCGTCATAGGGCGAAACGCGCGATGGAGTGTCCCTGTACCCTTACGACAGCGATGCTGCTGGCAGAAGCGCACATATACACACTGCACCCCACGCTGCTGGCGGGAACGTTAGAACTCGATGTGGGTCACAACGCCAGCGCCTGTGTCGCTCTTTGTGGGCTGCGGTGGTCTCTTGTGCGCAGGCCATCGCGTTCAGTGCTCTCGTGCATCACGTAGTGGCGAATGTCCTGTGCACGTCTCGCACGACAACTTTCGCACTCTCTCTCTCTGCCCATGTAGAGTCTTGCATATACACGAATGTGCCGGTGTGTGCTTGCTGCGTACGCGCGCTCGCATACCCGAAGCGAGTACTGATGGCGATGTACATGACAAAGGCATTTTTTTTGGCCGGTGAGCCACACAGCCCCATTCGGATGTCTAGCTTAAACCGCTACCATATACACAACGTCGCAATTCGTCGCCCACCGCCTTCCAAAGCACATCTGTGCGAATGATCCTCTTTGCATTCGGTGTTGCGTCCGCTATTACGACACTTGCGCTATTTTCGTGTTGAGTGGCGCTCGCTCCCCTTCAGGTGAAAAGCGCAACTTCTTCTTTAAATCTCGCAGGCTTTATTCGTGTCTTTGTCGTGCATGCTGTGCGGACGTGTCTGACCCCCCCTTCGCCTCCTTCCTTCGCCCTGTGCTCCATTGGCAAGGCCGTGGCCATCTGTTTCATTTCTTCCCGTTAGCGGCGCCTCTTTTTTCTTCCGCACCTTTTTGTATGGGCAGAGCCTCCCTCGTGCTTGCGTTGCGTTTGCGCTGGCGTGTGTATGTTCCAGAGGATTCTTCTCGTGAACTCTATGCGCTTGCGCGTTCAACATGCATGCGATGGGGCACACCACTTACGCAACTATCAGTTTGCTGCCCTCGCCTCCTGCCCCATCTTTCTTTTTATCTGCTTTTCCTGCCTCTTTCCACTCCGTACGCTTGCGCGTGTACGCTTCTCTCGCTTTATTCGTTGGCTTCCGTGACGCCGACTACCCCTAGGGGCGATAGCTGAGAGTCCTGTTGCCATGTGCTGTGAAAGGCGAAGGAGCGCCCCTCCCCCTCTCCCCCCACCCTCTCCTCCCTCGCTTACCGCCTGTCGAGTGCCGAGCCGCCTCTGGCGTCGGCACTCTGATCGTGTAAGGTGTGGCGCCGGGGCGTCCGGCAGGGACTCCCCACGGTAGCGGTGCTCGTGGGATGGGCGACGGGCCCGGGGCGACTCGAACGTGTCTCACCCGGCCCTCGCTCTGCCTGCTGGTGTGGGCCGCCTGAGGCGACCGGTGCCTTGCCACCACGCGTGTCCGCACGATTGCCTCGCGCGGCCAGGCACGAGGGGGGACCTGCGTCGCAGCCCGTATTGAATGGGCGTCGAACTTCTGCGCCCTGTAGCCAAAGTTGCCACACTGAAGAAAGAACAGAGAGCATTCAACCGATTTCGAAGGCCGCGTAGATATCGTCAGTGGTATCCTCGAATGACGCACTTCCGCTGTGAGCAACCTTTTCTAAAGACGTGACCTGCAGAGGTCGCTGGCGCGGTTGTCATGTATTCGCCATCCGCTCCCCTTCCTGTGTCCACCCTTCTTCGCCTCCCTTTCATGGACGCTGTTCCCCTATTCTCCCCGCCTTTACAATTGGGCGCGCGTGCGTGTACAGAAATCGTGTCACGAAAGAGGAGAGACACGTCAAATAATTGACATCTTTTTTGTTTGTTTGTTTATTTCGCCCTGGTGTCCTCTCTTTCGTTCCGGAGCGCCCAGTGGCGGCAGCACGCTAACATATACAAACACATCTAAAAACGTATAGGAAGAGGAAGCAAGGCAGAGGGAGAGGTGCGAGTGCCTCTGTGGTTTTTCTTGAATTTTCTCTTTAACTTTACTACTCGTGTCTCTTCTCTACTTCCCTCCCACCACCTTCGCAGCTATCACACGTCCCCCCCTGCCGCCCAGTTTGCGTGCTCTAATTTTGTGCTTCATTTGCTCTCGCTTTGAACCTGGCTGTGCTAGTTTGCCTCCGCCGTTCCCCTCTAGCCACGGCCCCCTCTCTCCCTCCCTCCCTCCCTCCCCCCTCGCCGTCTCCCCTTAGCTGCCTTGTCTTCTCTTAGCGTTTTTTGCCCTCTTTTAGTTCGACCTCAACTCCTTTCCTCGAGCTCTTCAGTCCTCTGAGGGGTCGTGCGCTCTTTCCTTCGGCTTATTCCCATCCTTCGTCACCACCACCCCGCCCGCGAGTTCCCAACGCCGCCATATAAGAAAGGCCACAAGGAGGCAGGAGCCACATCAAAAACGCTATTTTCAAAGACACGAGCGGCCTTCCGCCACACATCTGCTTCTTGAGCCACCGGCGATGTCCCAGCAGCTGTGGACACCTGATCAACGTCGTCAGCAGATTGCTGAGTTCCTGCGCAACAAAGGTGTCATTTGCAGAGACTTTCTTTTGACCGGCCGCTGTTCCCGCTCGCCAACATGCCCGTACATGCACGTGGCGAACGGGGAGACGCGGCCGGTGCCGTGGAGCGTGTGCACGTTCTTCACACAATGTAAGTGCCTTCGCGACGGCTGCAGCTTCTTTCATGGGACTCAGGCTCAGCTGGAGGAATTACACGCCTCTGGGGCGCCCGTCTACCGTCCGCAGGACTACATGAAGGTTGCGGTGCCGCCAGCAGAGTACCTCAATCCTGACGGTAGCATCGCTACTCACCTTCCCATCTCTGCGCTGCCCGTGGCGCCGGCGCTGCATATGGTCCCTGAAGCGACTGTGCCACACGAAAGCAACGTCAACTCTTTTCAGCCTGTCGTGCTGATGCAGCCCAACGCTCCTGCTATTGCGCCAGCCATATTCGCCTCTCAGAGCCGTGCGTCGCATTTTGCCTTCTACACGAACGCTCCTCTTGCATCGCAGATGCATACCGGTTCCACCACCACTGTATTTCAGCCGACGCTGCACGCTGTGCAACCGACAGCGTACTACCAACCCACTAACGCGCCGCTTCCGCAGTCCCAACAGCAATACGCGCCTCTCCCGCAGTTCAACGCGTCTCCGTATCAGCCACCGCCCCCACAGCAGTCCCACGGCGGCCACGTCTACTTCCACATTCAGCCGCAGTAGGAGCTTTGGTCAAGTAAGCCTATTTGGAAATGCACCAATTTCTCATCGTTTTGCGTCAGTCGTGAAGCGCACAAGCATGTGAAACGATACGAGTCCATAGGGCGTGGACGGACGCACTGCTACTCAGAAGATCTTCGGTGGAATATCTACATGCAGCCTTCCTGTCTTCCATGAGCCGTCCCTGGCAACGTGTGGCAATGAAAGGGGCGACAGCTGAGAGTCCTGTTGCCATGTGCTGTGAAAGGCGAAGGAGCGCCCCTCCCCCTCTCCCCCCACCCTCTCCTCCCTCGCTTACCGCCTGTCGAGTGCCGAGCCGCCTCTGGCGTCGGCACTCTGATCGTGTAAGGTGTGGCGCCGGGGCGTCCGGCAGAGACTCCCCACGGTAGCGGTGCTCGTGGGATGGGCGACGGGCCCGGGGCGACTCGAACGTGTCTCACCCGGCCCTCGCTCTGCCTGCTGGTGTGGGCCGCCTGAGGCGACCGGTGCCTTGCCACCACGCGTGTCCGCACGATTGCCTCGCGCGGCCAGGCACGAGGGGGGACCTGCGTCGCAGCCCGTATTGAATGGGCGTCGCCCTCAAGGGTAGAATGGGAGATGGAAAGAAACGATTAGGGCTTCCTCCCTCCCTGCCCTTCTCACTCCCACTCTGCATCGTATCATTTCGTATTTTCCCCCTTTACTGTGATACCGTGTCGTTGTCGCTGCCGAACAATCATCTTTCTTTTCCTTCCGTGTATCGAGGAAGAGTGTGAGGAATCGTTACTGCGCTGCTTCTTTCCCTTCACTGCCTTCTCCCTGACCATCTAACGGGCGCTGATTTTGTCTGCGACTCGGCAAGGAGTGCTTCTAGCCTCTTTGTCTTGCCGCCGTTCTCTACACGGCTCACACTTCTTGCTGAGTTTCCGTGTGGAGCGAAGCATGAGGCAAGCATTTTTTTTCACGAGCTAGTTAACAAGCAACGAAGCATCAAGACGCCGTCATTTCATGTTTGTTGCGCTCCCTTTCCGTTTGCGCTCCCCCCTTAGTCTCCCTTGCTCTCTCTCTGTTTTGTCTCTACGCATGCGTGTGGGTGTAAGCGCGTTGGTGTGTGTCTGTGTATGCAAAGGCGTCTTCATATATCGCTCCGCGCGTGTCTCTGGGCATTGTAGAGAGGTAGGGTGGCGCAACGTCGAACGGTGTAGGCTGTGGCGGCGAGTTGTGCAACGGGCTTGTCGCTCACGAGAGGTTACTTACGAAGGGTCGAGCCGAAGAGGGGATCTCTGCGGGCGGGTCGCTTGACGACTGCCGCCTTCCCCCCCCACTCCTCCCCTCTGCAGTCTCCTCCATTATCCCCTGTGCGCGCCCTCGCAGGGTTGTGCGTCTGCACAGGTGCCTCGTGCACATGTCGCCTTTTCGGTCTCTTATCCTCGCGCTCTCTCTCCTCTTTTTTTCGCCTCTCCGCTTCGTACTGCAGAAACGCCTCAGACATTTGTCCTGACCCCATCGCGGAGCGGGTGGATGCTGACGGCTTGCACGGCTAGTCCTGAAGCTGCGGCGACTTATCCCTTTATCTAGCCGTCGTGCGGTCGGCCCTTCACCAGGCGCACTCACACATCCTTCAAGGCATCTCTATGTGCCTCTCGCACATTTAACATGACTACTCCCCATTCTCACGCCACCTCTACCCGACTTGCATGACTGTGGGGAAGGCGTCGAGTTGCTGTGCTGCCGTGCTTCAAGTCGTCTTGATGGCTTTGGGAGAAGGATCTGGGCGGGGAGCGAAAAGTGTTAGAGCCCATCAGGCAAGCGCACTAGTGACTCGATGGTGGCTTGTCGGGACGCTCCTACACAGCGGACCTGCCTGCCTTCCTCAAAGGAAAGTGGTGGCGAGGGATCTCCGGCCAGGGAGCCCCGCTCGCGAATTGGCACGCGGCAAAGGAGAGGGCGCTCGGTGGGGTTTACCCTCAAATGGTGCTCGAGGAGCATTCTCCAGCCCACACCCCGTTCTGTGGTCGTCCCGGCAGGGGGAATGCCACTCGCCGTAGACTCGAAGCACGAGACCGCTGATGTGAGGAAGTGTGTCGGCTGGCGGGCGCATATATGCCACTGGGAGCGGTGGACAGCACGAAGGGGTATGTTGATGCTTCGAGTCCTCCAACCTGAGAGTGGAGTGTCCGCGCTCCCGTCTCACACGTCATCTCGGACCTGAAGCCCTCCCCCTCCCCTCCTCGATGGAAACACAGTGTGGGCTGCGCCGAATGTCACTACCACAAGCGTTTTTTGAAGGCTATGCGCGCGACCGCCGGCGCTCGCTGGACAGCCCACCCACTGAGTCGAAACGACAGCAGGCCATTAGCAGCCGCAAATAAAGCGCCAGCTCGGTGAAGAGAATGAGGGATGCAAATCGCGCCGCCAGTAATTTGCCCAAAGAAACCTTTCCTTCCCGCATAGGGTAAGGGGAGGGGAGGGCACAGCCTCTCGACGCCGCAACGGCGGGAGCAAATCCCAAGGCGGCGTTGTGCGAGAGAGCCCACCCACGAAGGAATGCTTTAGCCTCGACCCAAAGGGCCCCGCTATCTTCGATGCGTGGAGGCCCCAAATAAAAGGGCGTGGACTGCCAAGAATACTAAAGTTGCGAAACGCCTGTGCACGCTGCACTGTCGGGGCGGAGGGGGTCTGCTTTACCTCCGATGACTTCCCGTCCTCCCCCATACCAGAGAGGAAAGGAGCTAGAGGATGCCGAAGCGCCCTGGCCGGCCCATTATGGTCTAGTCCTCAGCATGCGACCCGGAAAGAGGGCTCGCTTACTCACCGCCCGCACTTCGGTGCCCTGAGTTGTGCGTCCCTCCCCCCCCACTCCCGCGGGCCACCGTGTGTGGAGAGCGACAGCTTCCGCGAAACGTTCTCTCTGCGCGAACCCTCGTGAGGATTTGCGATTCAGGGGATGTGTGTACGTCATCGTGGTGAGAGGGCGAGACGGGGGCCCTTGGCACCTGGAATGGGGGCGCATGATTGCTTCGGGGCGCCAGCGGGCCAATATGCTCTCCAGAAGCCTGGGCTACGGCCTCAAAGTTACGGCGGCGGCGACAACCGTACTTGTCAGTGGGGGCATCGCTTTCCGCGATCAGAGGGGCTTGTCTTTGCTCCCTCGGCGGTGCCCTACGAGATGCAGCACCTTCAGGGTACTAGTGGAGGTGCTGGCCCTGCCCCCTTCTGCCTTCTCACTGGGCGAGGTGCTGCTGAGTTCACGAGCGCGATGCAGCCGCGCTCTTCAACGTCCCCAGGCCGTCGAGGACGGCGAAAAAGGGTCACCTGCCGACGGCCGCCGTGGCGCGACCGGTGGAGATGGCGAAGGCTGAGCCTTGCCTCGGCCTAAGCAACCGCATCGTGGGTACGGTGCTCTCTCAGGGAGGTGGGCTTGTGCGCGGCGTAAATACCTTCGCCGCCTCTGAGATAGAAGGGTGCCATCACCGCGTCACAGAACCGCGTCTCCTTGGCCGTGCGCTAAATCAAGAAACCCCGAGGATGGCGTTTCCGTCTCGCTTGCCGAGGTGACAGCCATCTCTGCAGCAGGCCCTATGGGCCTCAAGTGGGCATGGAACTAGATCGCGATGCAGTTATGATTGAGAGGTACCCTTCGTCATTAATTCGTGTGCAGCTCGCAAGTCGGCGAGTACTTGCAGCATCGCACGCTGCCTTTCGTGGAGCTCACAGGAGTGCTCTCGCGGGCGAAGCTATCCTTTCCTCGGCAATCGTCAAGATGGTTACCCCGTGATGGTGTTAGCCATGATTGACGGCGGCGTCTTCCTTGCAGAAGAGGATCGGTTGGACGAGCTCTTATCAGCTGCACCTCGAATTTGTTGATCCGCGCAAGGGGGACCTGACACGTCCCCAGAACCTTCGCCGCAGGAATGGTGTTGCGTAGTGTTGAGAAGTGCGACCCCCCCCACACACACAAACACACGCACCACCCCCACCTTCACGAGGAGGGCTCATCGCTCGTCCAACAGAATGTATATGAGAGGCGTTCGACGTAGCCACTCCCGAGTAGGGCACCTTTCCTCCTTCCCCTGAGCGGGAGGGGGCCCCAAAGACGCCACACGTAACCATTGCTGGACGGCAGGAGCCCAACAGAGAATGGTATCGGACCCGGCCACTGCTGAGCCCCACCAAGCTCCGATAAGGAAATGCGGCTGCGTCCTCGGGGGGATGCTGAGGGAGAGGGGGACGCCAAAGAAACAATCGCGAGCACTGCCGTAGAAGACTTGGCGGGTGCGTGCACCCTCTTGTCGGCACCCCGCGTTGCAGGGCAAAGGACGAGCGCGTTTCGCTCGGTGCGTGCTGAGGCGTGTGTAAATCTCGAGTCTTCTCCTCCTCCCTTGTGCTGACGGTCCCAGAGGCAACGATCGATGGCCAGCACCCGAGGCATCAGGCCAGCATGCGAACTGAACAGTGTTCCTAGTCGGCGCGTGCACTTCCCAAGTTACACATCGCAGACGCCGGCGTCACTGAACTGGTTGATAGGCAGCATCATGGCTGATGCGGGAGAAGGTAGCGACTTTAGTCTCTGCATGTGGTTGGCATGCTTAGGGGTTGGTTTCCAGGCGCGTGTCTCGCAGCAGTAGCCGGGCCAGAAAGGACTGCAGCAGCGATGCGTGACCCTTTCACGCAGTTTCGATGGCCCCTCTCCTCTGCACGTCCTCGTCATTGTTCAGCCACCTTCGCCTCATTTCTTAGTTTTCTTTTTTCTTCCTTTTTGTCGCCATTTATCTTCTCTGTCGTCGAAAACAGACCCTCGCCTCCTTGCGGCGCATTCACACGAGTACGCCAACAGAGAGTGTGGCGGAGCGAGTGGCAGCTGTGTCGCACGATACTGTCTCCTGTTTTCTGCGTGGATCGCCACCAAAAGCACCACCTCCCTCTGTGCACATCAATCTTTCTCTGGCTCTGTGCTCCCCTAAAGTGAACCCTCGCAGCAGCTTGCAGCAGCAGCAATTGCCACACATACACGAAAAAAGGCGTTTGGGCCGCTAGTTGCTCACCCTGTGCGGTACTGTTAACCTTATCCCCTCTTCCGCTGGGCTCTATTTCTTTTTTGTTCGCCTTTTTCGCCGTGCATTCTTTGCTACCTCCGCCCTCGCCAAGTATCGATCTTCATCTTGATTGCTCGCCTCTCTAACGGCTGCCGGTGAGGCGCATTCTATTCTGAATTCTTAAAGACGCATTGAACTTCGAGGTCCATTGAAAGCGCGTTTAATGTTGATGGCTTTTTTAACGAATGGATCTTTTTGTTTGCTGCGCGTGCGTCGCTGCAGGTGTGTCTTTTGGATTGGGTCGGGGACCACTCTGCGCTAAAGATGTCGATCATTCGTGCAGGCTTTTTTTTCCTACTCTCCGCCCCCCCGCTGCGGTCTTTCTCTCTTGCCCCTTTTATCCCAATGGTGCGCTCCTTCGCTTGTCGCTGTTGCCGCCGCTCATTCGGCCTCACTCGCAAACGAGAAGAATCCTCAAGATAAGAGATAAAGAAAACGCCACGCACGAGACAAGTGCACTGAACGAATGGTACGGAAAAGGACCCCCGACAGAGATGGCGGGCTTTCCCGTCGAGATGAGCGGGCGGGTGAGCATTTTAAAGAAATAGGTGTTGCCCCCTCGGCATACGCGCACACATACATGCACGCCATCCTTCACTTTCGTCCAAGCAGTGCTCGATGAGATAATGATGGCTCTTTTTGCTTTCTGCCTATGCGTCATGGCACATGTGTGTCTGCTTACACTGCTCTACTGTCTTCTCGGCGTTTGGTCAACGCGAGGGCTTCCGCGTTACTGGATATTGTCTGCAAAGGTTTTTGTGTGCTGGGCTGTCTTGGTGTGCGTTGACACGCTTCTCGACGTCCTGTATTCCGCTGAGCCTTTTCACACAGGGACTAACCGAGAGTGCTCGCTTAGCTATAGCCTCTTCAAGCGCATTTCGAACCCTCGTGAATTCGGTTGAAAAGGTCTTCATTGACGGTGCTCGAAGCGGTGGAAACATTTTATCGTCCCTCCCTCTTCCCCACCCCTCCCACACCAGCGGATCGATAAGCCCTCCTTCTATTCTTCCACTTCTCTACGGACAGCGATGGGGGAGAGACAACGGACGCTTACGGTGCAAGATAGAAAAGGCGCGCAAGGAGAGTGAAAGAAAAAGATGTCGGCTAAGAGTTCTCCGGTGCGCCACTTACGTTTCTTCGCGGTGACTAATAGGGATCAGGTGCGTGCTGGTGGATCACCTCGGTGGGGTCGGGCCCCTACAGCGAAAAGAAAGCTGTTCGTGCTTCCGTGCTTCACCCCAACACCGACACTGGACTGGATAAAAGTGAACCCTATTCCTTCTTATTGTTACATGACTTTCGACCCGAGCACCACGGCGGGAGCTGCTCGCGCGCATAGACGTGCGCTACGTCCCTTTCCCGTAGTCTTGCTGCAGCCTTTTCTGTGCGAGAGCACGACTCGTCAACCGAAAGAAAGTAAACTATTTTCTCTGGGCTCCAGACACACCGAGTCCAGTCGAGCGCTTCGTCTCGGCGGATCTTCTCTTTGAGATCTTCCCACACTGGCACAGCTGCTTCCGTTTTGTTCTTTGTGCCTTTGTTTGGGGTTTCTCACCTCCTCCATCTCCCCCTGCCCCCCTTCCCGACCGTTACTCGCTCTTCCCTTGCACATCGCTTTTCGATGGGCAGCAAACGCGTGCGCTGTGTCGGTGTGCGCGCATGTGCGTGCCGGGGCTCTCGGCTCCACTCCAAGTGCTCAACTCGACATCCGTGATACGATCCGTCGTAAAGGTGTTCCCACCGCACAGCACTACGCACCTCAACTTCGGGCGTTTGCTCTCTTTATCTCCTCCAGCCCTCCCCACCGCTCTCTTCCACTTCTCCGCATCTGGAATGCCCCATGGTGAAGAGTGGGGATCAAACGCGCAAGCAAATAAAAAAGCATTGCGGCGGGACTCGTCCAAAGGGGCCATGGCGACCTTCACGCCTCCGTTCCTGATCCGCGGATGTGCGTGTGCGGCTCTTGGGGAGAAGCACCTGTGCTCAGTTTTCCCGTCTCACTCTCTCTCGCTCCCCGCGGTGGCCCTGAGACGCACATCCCACACGCTGTAGGTAATGAAGCCGGCAGCACCCGGCGCAAGATGCAGCATGCCGAGAGCCTATTTGTGCCATTCCTTGCCCTCTCTGTCCCCATCGCGTCATGCGTTCAACATATATTTGTGCCCCTTTCACCTTTCCTGCTTCACGAAAAGCGCAGCCCGCCATTACGAAACGTAGTAAATAAGCCGCAGAAGCGTCGCATCACGCATGACTGAGCCGCGATGCGGGCAACAGTGCGGCAATGCAACGTCTTTGATCCAGCGTTCATGCGCAAGGTGAAGCGCACGATCAACGCCTACAAAAATTCGATGGAAACGTCGGCCAAGAAGTCGATGCCGCGTGAGGCCTTCGTGGATATTGACGAGAAGGGCGCCGCGTGGTACCTGGGTCACATGCGGTCGGCCGTGACCATGCTTGCCGATAAGGTGAAGGACGCGGACTTCGTTCTCGAGATGCGGGACGCAAGGCTTCCCTTCACGACAGAGAATCCGAACATTCGAAAACTGACTGCCGGGAAGCCGCGTCTCATCATCTTCAACAAGGCAGAGCTGTCGAACGAGGACAGCAACCGTGCGATTCAGGAGTACTACGAGCGGCATGGAGCTTTTGTGCTCTTCACCAGCGCGCAGCGGTGCTGGAGAGACGTTGTTGAAGCGGTGCAGCGCTTTACCACGCACATTCTGCCGCCACTGCCCTTCAAGACAGCGGCCCATGTTGGACTCGTCGTGGGTATGCCAAATGTGGGCAAGTCCACACTGATCAACTCCCTGAGGCTTGCCCACGAGTACCAGTTTCACCGTGAAGACTTTCACCGCTCCCGATCACCCGAGACTGTGTCCATCACGCCGGGTACCACGCGTGGCATGAAGTTAGTCCCTCTCTCTAAGGACCCACCCGTAGTTCTTTTTGATACGCCAGGCCTCACGCTACCTGGCTGCTTCACAAAAGAGTCGGGGTTGAAGCTGGCGGCGTGCAATATTATTCCTACCAACAGCGTGTCGCTCCCACAGGGAATGGTAGCGCGCTACATATATGATATACTCGTTGCATCGGGCTCCTCGGAGCACATGGCCGAATGTCTGCATCTTCCACGCGTGCCCATCGGCTTCGACGACTGCGTCGCAATGATCTGCGAGCGTAGCGGTACAAGTGGACAGACCGAAATGGGCAACCTGGACCCTGTCCGGGCACACCGGTTCTTTGTACACGATTTCACCATGGGCAACCTGGGAAAGATTACCCTCGACGTCTTACCGCGGCGCATGCTGCGCAGTGCACAATCGTCTGCTCCTCTGCTAGAAAGTGGAAGCAGCTCTGCCGCGGCTGAAGGTGCGCAGAGCATGGCAGGCGACAGCGATGAGTATACCTGGACACACCACGTGGAGACCAGCGACGTGGTTGAGCGCTATCCAGACCACATGCGCGATGTTCTGGAGTCACTGAAGGGCCCGCTTCATCACGATGGGCGGCCACGACGACGTGCAGCTTCGCCGGCGACGACTGTAACGCCTTCGTCTGACTGCACCGTCATCAGTCGGAAAAAGGGTCCCATTAGTCGAGCCACCGGGTTCGATGAAGAGCTGAAGCGCAACACCCGATTGGCACCAGGACGGTGAGGAGTCTAATGTTTGGCAAAACGATGTGCGTCTCGCCGCTTTCGACAGCGCGCGCGGGTGCGTGCGCCGCTAATGCCCTCTGGTAGGACCCCAAGGTCGACGCTGTGTTTGTGCGAGCCTTTCTCTCCCTTCTCCTACCCGCGCTGCAGAGATTTGACGGAGCCAACGGCCAACAGCAAAGAGATACAAAGACTGTCGCACCTACGTGTGCGCATCGCGTCAAGGCGTGCTCTGACTGTCCTATGAGCAAGCGCCTTGAAGCGAGCCCCTCCCTGCACATACACGGGCGCGTCTTGAGTGGCTGCAGAGCAAGAAAGTAACAGGCCGAAAGCAACGGTGCTGTTTACCTTGCGAGGTCGACTACCTTGAAGTCGAAAGGAACCGCGGCAATGTGAGGTGAGGTGCCGCGCTGGACTCTCGTGACTCTCAGATACGCTTCAGTCTGCTACCATATGCGGACCTTATCGGGGACTCCGCTACCTACGTAGGGACGCCGCAGGCTTCCCCGCGCGCACGTGTACACAGCCTTTTCCGTGGGTCCCTTGCCTCACACGATATCAGTGGTGTCTTTACCTCTCCCGCCTTCGCTCCTCTTCGTTTCTCTGCGCCCGTGCTCATCTACGCGGTAGCCAGCGGTGCGCGTGCACTGGAGGGGGCCTTTACCTGGCCGTTGCTGCGCCGGACTGATCTTTTCTTGACGTCATCACAATAATGGCTGGTACATTCACCGCCTCCTCTGAGGAGCTGCGCCGCACCCGTCGGTACCTTGCGGAAGTGATTGACGAGTGCGTCTTCGTTGAGCGGCAACGCGACCTGACAGAGCGCCGACTCTCCTCTCAGCTGGAGACACAGAGAGCTCTTGTCGACGAGCTTTTCGCGGTGCTCCGCGACATGTGCCAATACACTTTCGTTATGGAGGACGCCATCCTACCGGCGCTGCGTCGCACGTTACCTGCTTCATCTCCCGCCCACCAGAAACTTCTCGAGCTCCGCGTCAGAATGCGTGACGCGCTCATGCGCCTTCGCGAGTGCTGTGGCACTGGCGGAGACGAAGAGGCGTTCATTCCTGCCACACCACGCGCTTCTAGTTGCGCGAAGGCAGCTGTCGTCCCCGTTGTATTGCCCGCAGCGGAAACGGATGCTGGCTCGGAGGTGATAAGGCGACTCTTCGAGCGCGAAGCGCGCCTGCTGGAAGCTCTGGACAGAGCCACCGTAAGGATAGAGGCGACGCGCGCTGGCACGAGGACAGAACAGAGTGAAGTGGAGGCGCTGCGCGCCCGCATCGACGAGCTCTCCCACCTCGTCGGAAGCGGCACGATTCGATCGCTGAAAACTGCACCGGCAGCCTCTGCTCCGCCGGGGTTAACGGCTGCCGCGCAGGCGCATTTGGATGCGTCTCCATCCACCGCACACTTCGCCGACGCGCAATTAAGAGCGTACGAAAAAACAGTGCAGGCGCTAAACAGCGAGCTTTCCCTGCTTCACGAGAACTACTCAGCGCTCTCACACGCCAGAACGCGCGAGGCGGACATGATGAAGCAGCATATGGCTGATACTCAGCGCAAGCACGAGGACCAGATTGCTGAGTGTGACGCGGTACTAGGTCGAATATCTCTAGAGCTCGAGCAGCTGATCCAAGAAAACGCGCAGCTGAAGCACAAGCTGCGGATGGTGTCAGCGCGCCAGTGAAGTCGCCAGCGCGACTGTCGCTTATGCGACTACGAGCTGAGGTCCTCCGCCCTCTGCTCCGCCAATGTGCCTTGTGAGACACGTGCAGGTGCTTTAGTCTGTCTCCGGCCACTGTGAAACTCACGGGAAAGCAATGAAGGAGGGATGCGCCCAGCAGCTCGGAGCTCAAGAATTTCCGAGAGAGCTCAGCCGTCGGCTCGCACTTTCGCGCAGCATGTGCAGTCAACCTCTATCCTCGAGCCCTCAGCAGCTATGTTCATGATTTTCATCGACGCGCGAGCACGCAGATATGCGGGGCGGCTTCAATGCTGCGAAGCCTCTTTTGCTGAGGAGCCTTCTTGACAGCCCATGAACTGCCCTGCACGATGCTGCCCTTCGCTTCATCTCCTCGATCTCCTGCTTCTTCCCCCCTCTTCCTCTGCGTCGCCTCGCTGTCACGCCAACGCTTTCTCGAAACGGTATGCCGACGACGGTACGCACCACGTGTGCTCCCCATGATGCCGGCCAGCTGGTTCCTGGGCTCTTTTGTGTGGTTTTCCAGTCCTCATCATGGAAATGGTTCCTCATGAGCAGCCCCGTTGGACGCGGCTGCCGATCCGGACGCGCCCGCACCGCAATCCGCTCGCCGAGAACGATGACAAGCACCCGGAATGTCCGGCACAGTTCGCTGAGCGTTTCTCAGACTTCTACCCTGGTGTGGCCAACCCTGTGGTGGAGTTCGTCGACGTCGGGTGTGCGTTCGGGGGAATGCTTTTCGCGCTTGCAGCGCTGTTCCCCACGACGTGCATGATGGGCCTGGAGATTCGGCCAAAGGTTGTTAGCTTTGCACAGGAAAAGGCACTGGCGCTGCGCCGGGAGAACGCGGCGTCGTCGACGCAGCACTATCGCAACGTTTGGTTCGAGCAGATGAATGTGATGAAGTTCGGGTCCAACTGCTTTCAGAAGGGCCAGCTCTCTCGTCTCTTCTTCTGCTACCCGGACCCGCACTGGAAGCGCAAGAACATCCGCCGCCGCATTATCTCACCCGGCTTGGTGCAGGAATATGCGTACTGGCTGCGCCACGGTGGCCTGGTGTACACGGTCTCCGATGTGGCGGAGCTGGAGGAGTGGATGGTACAGTGCCTGGACAACTCACCGCTGTTTCGCCGACTGACGGAGGCCGAGCTGAGCACGCCGGCGCATCGACAAGTCCTTGAAATTGTGACAGACTCCAGCGAGGACGCTCAGCGGACGGCGCGCAAAGGTCTGCAAAAGCATTTCGCCGTCCATATGCGCGTCTGAATTGTCCTCGAGCATTTGTCGTTGTATCTGCATAAATGTACGGAAGGCATTGAGAGAGATTATGTGTTTCCCCCTCGCGTAAAATGATAATCGGTGTCTGCATCTGTACACACAGCCGCCGCTGCAGGCGGCTGCATGGGTTGAACATCAGTCCATCCGGACGGCTGTTGGCACACACGCTTCCGCACCCTCGTCTCTTCGATCGGTCAGCATGATAAAAGAAATGCTTGTGTTGCAAAACGGAATGGCGCTTCTAGTGCGTGTATGTGCGCGCGGGGGGGTGGCAGAGAGTGACGCCCTCCCCTCTTCTCACGCACAGTGCGCAGCGCCTCTATTTCTTCGCCACTGGCTGCTGTGGTGCGTCGCTACCACCTCAATCGGGCTATTCTGCACCCAACTCTTTCTCTACGGCGGTGCGTGTCGATTGGCTTCGCTACCTGAAGGCATCTTCTCAGTTAGGCCATCCCTTTTTGCTTTGCCTTCCGCTGCCGATGGTCGCGCCTCTCGGCACCATCGACTCATGCGAAATTCGCTGCTTGGAGGAGGTACGCAGATGCGCTTCTTCATCTTCTTCCCGCGACCCATCGCGAACCCACAAGTGTTCGCACCCTACGCAACTTCCCGGGGACGCGCCATCGGCTCCTGATTAGCACATGACCTGCGAAGAATCCTTGATGCACTCACAAAATAAGCAATGGACTGTGAGCCTACGCTCCCATCCATGCTCACGGTGTTACTATCCTCGCAAAGGCCGCCACTTCACGTCCGATGGAACAAGGCAGTCCGCAACCATACGGCTGTAGGTGCAAAAAAACTCATGGCTGACATTCTCTGCTATTTCCCTTCCATCCCACCACAAGGACGACTACCCCCACTTGTTGCATGAGGCCGCGAGAGGCCGGGGCGCGCGTGTCTCTGGGCATTGTAGAGAGGTAGGGTGGCGCAACGTCGAACGGTGTAGGCTGTGGCGGCGAGTTGTGCAACGGGCTTGTCGCTCACGAGAGGTTACTTACGAAGGGTCGAGCCGAAGAGGGGATCTCTGCGGGCGGGTCGCTTGACGACTGCCGCCTTCCCCCCCCACTCCTCCCCTCTGCAGTCTCCTCCATTATCCCCTGTGCGCGCCCTCGCAGGGTTGTGCGTCTGCACAGGTGCCTCGTGCACATGTCGCCTTTTCGGTCTCTTATCCTCGCGCTCTCTCTCCTCTTTTTTTCGCCTCTCCGCTTCGTACTGCAGAAACGCCTCAGACATTTGTCCTGACCCCATCGCGGAGCGGGTGGATGCTGACGGCTTGCACGGCTAGTCCTGAAGCTGCGGCGACTTATCCCTTTATCTAGCCGTCGTGCGGTCGGCCCTTCACCAGGCGCACTCACACATCTCCGTTTTTCTACCATGGTCGGCAGGCGGCGATCGATATGCGCATGCCAAAGCACTGTTACGCTCCGTGGATATGGGTCTCACGTTTCTGTGGCTAGACGTCTCGCAATGAGGATCTTCTCGCCCTTTGTTGGCCGTTTTTTCAGCTCTTCGTTCTCACCTTTTCTGTCCTTATTGGTGTGTCAGCGGATCGGATGATGAGGCGTTCTGGTGATTTTTCTTTGCGGCTCTCTATCCAGCGAACGCTTCTGCAAATTCCTGGCCGGGCTTCGTTGACGTCATCTTTTTCGTTCGCGTATTCCTCCCTCGACGACCTGTGAAACTGACTGTCGGGGAAGCCGCAGTGTGAACCCCACTCGGCGATCAAGCATGTGTGCCAAGGAGCACAAATGAGGCCCGAACTCATGGCGCTGCACAGCTGGCGCCTCACACAGACGCCTTGCCACGGCGGGAAGGACATGAGCATACACTACTTTTCTTCCGCCGTTATCAGCGTGTTCTCTCGTTCCGTGTTAGATGGCGTGCCTCAAACTCGGTCAACGTGTGTCTGTGTGTTTTACCGCCATCGCATCTCGAAACGCTTCGCCTCCGTCGGCGACTGAAACGGCCACTGCTGAGCCCCACCAAGCTCCGATAAGGAAATGCGGCTGCGTCCTCGGGGGGATGCTGAGGGAGAGGGGGACGCCAAAGAAACAATCGCGAGCACTGCCGTAGAAGACTTGGCGGGTGCGTGCACCCTCTTGTCGGCACCCCGCGTTGCAGGGCAAAGGACGAGCGCGTTTCGCTCGGTGCGTGCTGAGGCGTGTGTAAATCTCGAGTCTTCTCCTCCTCCCTTGTGCTGACGGTCCCAGAGGCAACGATCGATGGCCAGCACCCGAGGCATCAGGCCAGCATGCGAACTGAACAGTGTTCCAGACATCACTCATACTTTGAAGTAAACGTCAATGCACATGCATGCCGTATTTCTGCTGTCTGTGGTAGCTGGACTGTCTATTGTTTCTCCAGGACGAGGTGCTCGCAAATGCTTTCTGACAGATTCGCATCCGGCCGTTCCGATGGGACTTGAGCTGTGCTACATGCATTCGCACAAAGCATGCTGCCTCCCCGGGTTCGATAAAGATATTCGAGGGGTATACAGTGCCTTGGTGCCGAACGGGCAAGGCTGCATGCCGGGCAGCCACCGCATTTACTCCTCGCTCTACGCTCTGCGCGAGTACCTCTGCCTACCCTGTGATCCTCAAGAGGCCCTGTACCGCTTCGAGAGCGTCCAGGGAGACATGAAGGACGGCGGTCTCGTTCCGCCATCCGCCAACTCTGCTGCCGGGGAGCAGACCTGGCGCATTTGCCGCTCCTTCCTGTACGGGAAGGCGGGTACGCAAAAAGGGTTGTGGGGCAGGAGTGGCTCTCGCTACGACGAGTGCGGTATCATTATCAACTCCTGCCTGTCCACTCCCGTCTTTAACGTTAGCACCGGCTCTTTTGAGTCCCCGTCGTCCTCGTGTAAAGCATCCAGTGAACTGACCATTCCGTCGATCACCTTCCGCGACTCCCCTGATCCCGCGCTCGAAATGCTGTCGAGGGTACCGCAGAGCATGCCCCAGATTCAGATTGTCATTGTGGACGACAGCGATCCCAACTACGACTACGACAAAACTCCGTGCTTTGGTCGTGACGCTGCTGCAACATCTGTCTCGGCGGCACTGTCGTGCTTGCTCACTGCACTGGCGCTTTCACAATTACTCTCGTTGTAGGGCTCTTTGCCCAGCACACGAAAAGGTGTGGATCCGACTCGCCACAGGATCACCTTGAGTAGTAGCCAGGCCCACCGTGAGTGTAGCCTTGAGGCGTAGTGTATCTAAAAGGCGATGCTCTGGCACCTCATGTGCACAGCCACTGACTTGACTGCATCTCTGTTTGCTTACCTCATCAAAGAGGGGCAAACGACGATTCGTAGAGTAACGGTACGCCGCGGCAGGCTGCCGGCGCGTTTTTCCTCCAGTTATACAGTTTTCTTGTCTTTGCTTTTTTTCAAAGGGCGTTGCGGCTGCGGATACACGGGTGTGTGGCCAGCTTCGACGCGTGCGCTGCCTATTACGAGTCTCATGAAAGACATTACCTTGAGTACGCTGTTGTGCTGCGTGCCGACGCCATCGTTTCCCTTCTTGTTTCTCTCGAATGATTCTTTCCTCCGTGGCGCGAAGGAAGTTTAGCAGGCGACCGCTTGTATGCACCTGCGTATGCGGGCGACCTTTTTCGGCGCTGCATCAATGCACCGACGCTGCAGAGGAGAGGCGGCCACAGAGCTTAGTGACCGCGTCGCCCCGTGCTGCACACCTCTTTTTTGTTGTTTTTTCACAGCATTCTTTGAGTGCTATCGACATATCCGTCTCCCATCCGCATTTCAACGCGTGACTGCTCAGCAGCCCACTCGAACCCACCGCAACACCCCAACTCCGACTCCCTTCCTAACACCGAGCCTTGCAGGTTTGCTCGTTGTGGTGCTTCTTGGCCAGCCAGCCCTCCTCACCGCCCTTAATATTCGTCTTCTTCATTCGCCGCTGCCGTTTCCACTCCTGCTGCGCAGGTCGACGAGCACACCCGCACCGTTTTTTTTACACATTCTTAGTTTTATCTACGCCGTGCTGTTCATCTTTGATGCCGCTGTTGTTCGACTCTGGTGCAACTACGTTTGTAGTTGCGCTGGTAATTGCTCACATTGTGGTTGTCGGAGGTCTCTTCGTGCTTCTGTGGTCGCAGACACCGAAGAAGCGTGCGCGCGCCGCCATGTCGGTAGAGGAGCGCGCCTCCATTCGCCGACAGATGCGCAAGGGCGCATAAGAGCCCAAGACAGCGGTTCCGAGGCCAGCCATTTCTGTGTCTCTGCCTGAACACGGGCGGCGCAAATGAGAGAGGACTGAGTAAGCAAACACACAATTCTACAGATCACCGATTCGCCGTTTGCTCTGCCATTGCAATGGCACCCGTCAACGTTTATGTGGCCCGCTCGGTGCTTCCTTACTCATTCGAAGTCCCTGCGGCAGTGGGTGGCGAAAGGCGTTCCCCCTCCCCCCACACACACACACATCGCCACCACCACCATCTTTGATAACCACTCACGGCACAGAGATTCTTTGGCGAAGGTAAGCGGAGTGCTACCTAAGCGTGCCATTTCGCCAGGAGTGCTCCCTCATGATGGCTTGCACGCGACGGAATTCCCACTGACAGCTCAGCTAGTGCTGCGGGCGCGGAGAGCGCCAGTATGGGAGTGCCTGGTAGCTAGATCCCTCGACAGAGACAGGGAACTGCCCTGCGAGGGAGACCTGGAAATGTGGATTGAGAAGCCCTATGCGTATATTTCGGCATCATGATGCCTTATGTGTACCCCCTCTACTCTCTGCAGATCATCGATGGAATGAAAGAAGCTGCTTTCACCGTCGAGCGCGCCGCCCATTCTCTTGATGGTGTCAGCCCAAAGCCGTTCCAGCCGGTGATGGCGGCGGCAACCAGCTGTGACTCGTTCCCGACGAAGTACAAGTTGGGTAAACCCGCAGGCGTTGTAACCCCTAATAAATAGATCGCATGGGGTCAGATCAGCGCATGTGGGTGCGGAGGCCAATATGGCGAAGGTATTCACGCCCACGCCGAAGGAAAGGGTCGCCCCGCTAATCGAGCCGCACCTAGAAGAGCTCTCCGTGGCTTTGCGCCCAAGAAAGGGGCACCACATCTGCTCAGCATGTCGGCAGCGTAAGTTGGCACCAACCAAAAAAGAAAAAGACGTCTACACGGTACCCCGTTCGCCCCTCTCGAAAGTCACGGGGTTTGCGGTAAACAGAGCGAAGGCCGCGCTCAGCGGCATGACGCATCGGAGATGCGTTGCGTTAGGTGACCTGGACTACGCATGCGCGCGTCTGCGTGAAGATATTATTGCCTTGCCATGATGCTCGGAGTCTGCTCAAGATCCACATTGGCACGTTGCACACTCCGGTAAAGCTGCGCATGGCACACTCATGCGCGGCGATGTGCTAGATTCTGCCCGCCAGGCAAGCCTGCGTTGTTGTTTTGGCGAGGGCTCGGCAGGCCGCCCGCAGTCGCATCGATATGGCCAAAAACTCAGCGATAGCGGTAGGCTGCGTAAGCGACCAGCCGCTTGTCCTATGCCTCGAATGTCTATGCAACACCACCTCCCTCCTCTCTTCCTTCGCTGTGTCGTCTCTCCTCCCTCGCGCACTCTCGATTCTTGTTAATGATACGGGGAAGCTCAAGTAGGCGCTTGCCAATCACTGAACGGCGCAGCGTCACCACGATGCTCACCTTTGTCGCCCTTGTATGCGCAGCACTCGCCCTCCTTTGTCGTTATCGCAAGCGCTGCTACGCCAGCAACACTGTTGGTTTCTTGCACGCGGCAGCAGGGGCGGGCGGGGGTGGTGAACGTGTGCTGTGGGTAGCCTTGGACGGACTGCAGCACGCGGATGCGGCCAAAGGGATAGGACGGCAGTACGTTGTCTTCACGAGCGAATACACGCCGGAGAGCCCGTCCTCGACCGTGTCATCTGATCAGCACCTCCTCTCACTGGTAGAGAAGCAGTTCAGCATTCGCCTGCTTCGGCCTGTGCATTTCATCTACCTGCGCCCTGCCCTGTCACGGTGGCTGAGCGGGGATGCCTATCCACATCTCACGATACTCTTGCAAACCTTTTGGGGCGGGGCCGCCCTCTTTTACGAGGTGGCGGTCGTGCATGCTGTGACGCCCATTGTGATAGAGACGGTGGGTGTACCGTTTGTTTATCCTCTGCTGCGGCTTCTCGCCGGTTGCACAGTAATCTCCTACACGCACTACCCCGTCGTTTCCTCCGCCATGATGGAGCGCGTGCGCAACGGGAAGGTGGGTCACACGAGCTCGCAGAATATGGCACGGAATCCAGCGCTGCGCTGCGCGAAAGTTATCTACTATCAGATCTTCGCGCTGCTTTACCGCTGTATGGGGCAATTCCCGAGCGTGGTTCTTACGAACTCGTCGTGGACGCAAAACCACATGCAGTCTCTTTTTTGGCCGCGCACATGCATTCGACTGTACGCGCCGTGTGACGTCGCTCGCTTCTCCGCGGAGTCGCGCCCGCCGGCGCTGCGCAGCAACCGCATTGTCAGCGTCGGTCAGTTCCGACCAGAAAAGAACCATATGTTGCAGCTCTCAGCGTTTCATGCGGCACTGCCGCAGCTGCCTGGGGATGCCAAACTCATCATGATCGGCGGTGCTCGCAACGCGGAAGACCAAAGGCGCGTTGCGCAGCTGCACCTTCGCGCAAAGGAGCTAGGAATCGAGCAGCGTGTCGAGATACGCGTGAATCCGGCAGCGGCCGAGGTGCGGGCTGAGCTGGGAAGGTGCGTGATTGGGCTCCACACAATGCGTGACGAGCACTTTGGCATTGTGCTGCTGGAGTACCTCGCCGCCGGCTGCATCGCTCTCGGGCATCGCAGCGGTGGTGTGGAGCTGGACATCATCAACTCACCAGATCTGGGCTTTCTGGCTGTGACAGCGAAAGAGTACGCAGCAGCCATTGTTGACATCTGCGAAATGCGGCTGCGCGATCCGGAACGCTACGCTCAGTTTCAAGGACGTGGCAGCGAACACGTCAAGTCATTTGACGATAGCAATTTTCGCACTCGATTTGTTGAGCTCGTCAGCAAGTACGTCTACGCCGGGTAGGCTTGCTCGCGTTCAGATCGCGCGACATCTGTCGCACGCTTGGCACGGGCGACGGGCACGCGCACTCTCCCTCTGGCAAAAGGAAACTAAGCGGACGAGCCGCCTCTTCGGTGCACCGCCTCCATACCTCACTTCGAGGAGAAAAAAAAAGGTGAGGTGCGGCTAAGTCAAAGCCCTGACGTTGCACACCACAGCGCGGCGCCTCCTATGCTCGTGCGAAGTTCACCGCTGGCTCTACGCGGCTCACTTGCGCATCAGCGTGACGGCACCTCCCCTCCGCCCCCTCGCACCCAAGCGAATGTCCGTCTCCTTCCCCTCCCCTCATTCCCCCCGACACCTTCCCATTGTTGCTTATGTTTCGTGTGGTTTCCTGGCGCGCACACAAATGTGTGCGCAAAGTTCGCGCACTCATCCTTCCATCATCCTCATCAGACCGCTCCCTCGCGCTATTCTCGCGTGCGCTCCTCTCCCCCAAACTTCCTCTCTCTCTCCCTCTCTCTGTTGCTGGCTGCGCCTCACACCATGTCGTACCGGTCCAGCGAGGCAAAGAAGGAGGAGTTCCGCAAATACCTGGAGTCCACTCAGGTCGTCGATGCCCTCACTCGCGTACTGGTCAACCTCTATGAAGAGGAGGAGAAACCCGAAGACCCAGTGGACTACATCAAGCGGGTTCTCGGCGGCGCCTCAGCCGCAGACTACGAGGCGCTGCAGCAGGAGAACGCAAGTCTTCGCGCCGAAGTGGAGCTACTGAAAAAGCAGCTTAGTGCACAGGCGCAATAAACGTATGGAGTGTCGTCGTCTCACTCATGCTCTCTCTCTTTCCGGCGTTGCTCCCGTCGCTCAGGAGGCCGTTTCGCGTCTGCAGGCGTGCTTGCGCTCCTCCCTCCTCCCTTTATTTTGCATGTACCTTGGGCCCTGCCCCCCCCCTCCACCTCTGTTCATGTCTAGAGGACATGTACATAACGGGAAACCGTAAAGGAATACGTCAGGGAACGGCGCGTGCCGCAGAATAGATGAGCGGATGCCATTTGTGTGCCTGGGCGGCTTTTCTACAGCAGCACATGGAGAAACTCACGAGAACAGTCGTCGTTGGAGACACTGTCGGCGTCTGGCGCCACCCTTTTCACGAATGGAAATTTGTCCTGCTTCTCCTCAATTCTTCTGCTAAGGCGGCCTCGATCTCGATGCGGCCACCCACTGCACGCGTGTGAGCGCCGCTCGCCTCCGCTTGGCACTCTGGGTCTTCTAAAACTATCGCCCGCCTTTTTTTTTCTCGCTCCCGCTCCTCGACCACACCACCTCTCTCAACTCTTTTGCCGACAGCCTCTTACGATTGCCTCTACCACAGCTCCTTCAGGCCGACCCGTGTGCGCTGCCGCGAGCACGCGCCACTGTGTTTATATATAGGGCTGCTTGCCCCCTCCTTCCCTTTACAGTGCGTCGGCCGTCTAACTCGACCTTCTTGTTGCTCGCACACAAACTGTCGCTCACACGCTGACCATCGATTCCACTCCTATCTGCTCACGTCTGTCTGTTCGTATGTTCCTCCTCCACTCCCCCTTCCCCCCACGCCCCGCCCCGCCAAGAGTCGATTTTTTCTGCTCGTTGTCGAGCCCGCGCGTTTTTTTTTCGCTTTCGCCATTTCCTTTGCTTACCGCATTGCTTCCTCCATCTCACGTCAACCAGCCTCCTTTTGTTTCTCTCGCACACACACACACACACACTCCTTGTCTGTCGTGTCGAGACGCGAACTCGTTTCTTCCTTGCACCACCTGGTCTCTTGGTGACCCACACGGTGCACCTTCAAACGCTCCACGAGCATCTCAAAAGCACCTCCTGTGGGCGGTCGGATTGCTTCCTCTCCTCTTTTCTGCGTGGCCTTTGTCCTCTGTGTCTCCTCCGCGGTGTTTTTCCTCCTTCCATCGTCTTCCCTCGGCACACACACACACACACATACGCAATGATGGAGTGCCCAAATGCAGTGGAGGAGGGGGAAAAAAACAACAGCAGCAACATCTCATACGCCACCCCGTGGGTGGCCAACGGGCTTTCGTGGGCGAACCAGCCTGACAAGCCCTTTCGTCTGGCCATCTCGTCGTACATGAAGGACTACCGCAACTACGTCGACATTGTGGAGAAGAATGAAGACAACGAAATCGTCTGCCGCGCCTCCTGGGAGCACTGCTACCCACCAACCAAAGTAATCTTTCCCCCGCGGCCTCTACAATCCGATGTCGTGGTAACCACCGCCGACTACTTGCGCCTGTGGGAAATCACAGAGGGCGCACCAAAGGCAGAAAAGACAGCCTTTGTGCGTGGGGACCCGCAGCACGCGGCAAAGGCAAAGACGATCAACTCAAAGGTGACGATGAAGCGCGTCTTCGACAGTGCCAAGCCGAACGACTTTTGCTCTCCAGTAACCTCGTGCGACTGGAACACAGAAGACATCAACACCGTCGCGTGCTGCAGCATCGACTCAACGGTGACACTGTGGGACGTGGAGACAGGGGCACAGAAGACAAAGTTGGTGGCGCACGACAAAGATGTCTACGACATTGCGTTCGCCTCGGCTCACACCTTTGCCAGCTGCGGCGCAGACGGCTCTCTGCGCTTCTTTGATCTTCGTAACATGGATCACTGTACGATTCTTTACGAGACACAAGGGCTCTCTCCGCTGCTGCGCCTCGCCTGGAATCAGTTCGACCCCTACTTCATTGCCACCTTCGGCATCGATAATCCCGATGCGGTTGTGATTGACATGCGCTACCCCACAGTGCCAGCTTCCCAGCTCTCTCAGCTGCACCAGTTACCCATCAACAGTCTCACATGGTCACCACAAAACGCGCAGAACATCTGTACCGTAGGTGAGGACGGCCTCGTCTGTGTGTGGGAGGCGAGGGCGGAGAAAGGTCGCTCCATCCTATGGTGTGACTGTGAAGTGCCTATCAACAATGTGGCGTGGCGCCGTGCCCAAAACGAAGACTGGATGGCCATTACAACCTCAAATGGTGCTCAGCTGCTTCCGCTGTAGTGCATCGTGGGCCTCACACACGTGTGCGTGCGCGTCTTTTGTTTTTGCGCATCGGTAAATTCATAGAGCGACAAAGGAGTTAGACGCGCGGCACCTCTCCACTGCAACACCCGCCTCCCGGCTGCGAGTCTTTGCCCTCTTTGAAGGTAACTGTCAAGCTTGTCTATGTACGCCATATCGTCATTATATATATATATAGTGTGTGTGTGTGTCTGTGCCCATTGAGCAGCAGAAAGCTGCATTTCATGATAGTCTCACCTTCTGCCTCGTCCCTTCGGCACTCGAGCATATGTGACGAAGGCGCGCGCCGCGTCAGTGTATGCTTTTAGCCTGCGCGATTGTGTACTTGTATAAATGACGTGTATGAGTATCAATATCTTTGCGCTCTCCCTCTCCCTCTCTCCCTCATGCACGGCCACCCGTGCATGCTCTTTGTGTGTGTGTGTGTGTGTGTGCGTGTGCGTGGGTGGGTGCGGGGTCGGCTCGCTAGGAGGAGGGGAACTTTCGCGAGTGTCCGTCATCCTCTTGAGGTCGACACCCTTCCAGCTTACTGGATGCTCAGCCTCTTAAAACATCATCGTGCTATTCACCCTCGTACGGGATTCGAGTCGCCGGCCGCTGCACGGCGGAATGGTGCGGTCGGCTTGCGACACAGCCGCCGCTACGCAGACGGCCTAGTCGCTGTGATTGTGCGTCCCATATGAGGAACAAGAAAAACGCGTCGGGTAACCCGAAAAAAACACCTCGTCGCCCCGCAGCGCTGTCCTTCAGCTCAGTTTAGTAAGCAAAGAAGCTGAAGCCCCCACCCACTCCTCCCTTCCGCTCCTCCTCTCTATATATCCCCTCTCGCAAGTCCTGCGATCACGTTGTGCTCGCGTGCCGAACGGCGCATCCGTCCGCTCCGGCCCCTCCTTCTCCCTTCTCCGTATTCCACTCGTTATCTGCGCGCGTTCGCTTTGCGGCCTGCGCTTCATCTCTGCTGCCATCAAAGCTGCCTTCCACCGCGAAACGGCCTGTGGGGCGCGTGTGCACTTTTTGCGTCGTCAGCCTCTCTTATCCTTTGCGCCCCTCAGTGTCAGGCGCCTGCGAAGGAAAATGTCGCTGCTCAACACCACTCTCCAAACCCTCGTGGTTCGATTGCGCGATATGTCCGGCAAAGTGACGCAGCAGAAGCTGCACAACCGTGTGTTTGACGCATACGAGGCCAAGTCGCTTGTCTTTCAAGTAATTTCGCCTGCACAGCAAGCTGTAATGAAGCAGTACAAAGGCCGGATCCCCCCATTGCACCCCGTTGGCCAGCCCCTAATGGTGGATTCGTGGAGTGAGCTCGTAGAACTGCATAGGCCCGAGAACGAGTATCAGCTCCTGCCGCGGCGTGCGCGCAACAACAGCGCGTACGCAGTGATGTCGGCAATCTGCTGCAGCGCTGGATCGCCGTTCGAGATGAGCCACTGTCTGGAGCCGGTGGACTACAAATTGGTGTTCAAGACGCAGGCAGATCATGATACTCGCGCAGCATTCAATCTCAGTCACGCAGACAAGGTACCGCATATGATCTTTTTGGACGGACTCATGGAGGCCCCCACAGCCTCGGCACTTATCTCCTTTCACAACATCCTCACCCCCGCACATGTGAACAACCTTGCCGGTATCGAACAGTTTCTGCGCGGGTGGTGCAGGGAGCCCTCCGATGGAGACCGTCATCGTCAACTGAAGCTCGGCTTTGGCTCGCTTTTCGGAAAGCCAACACATCTTTTCCTCGGCACCAACGCCACGCCAGGCCGAGAACTGCTGAATTACGCAAAGGGTAAGAACATTTTTGTCTATGCAAAGAAGGGAGCGACATATCAGTATGTCCCATAGGGGATGGAGATGTGTTTCATGCGAAAGATACGCAGAACAGGCCCAGGGACGCTTGCGCCTGGACCCTTATGTGCCTCAGTAGCGGAAGCAGGCGCGCTCCCGTTCGTATATGCCGAGTGGGGCGCAGCGCACTGAGCTTTACTGCTTCCGTAATGATGGTAAAGGTATCGTCTATTTTCCTCTTCCCATTCTCTTCACAGTTTCACAGCAATCATCACCTTCCCGCGTTCTTGTCTGCCTCGGATGGTCGCCACTTGCGGCACGTGAGGGAGTGTGCCGGCAGTTGTTCGGTCGCTGGAGTTGGGGTTTGTGCGCCATGCGCGCCGGGTTACGTTGCGGGTGGAGGGCAGTGCGCTGTTCGCAGAAAGCGCGCCTGCTCGCCAACTGCACGCCAAAAGCTGAGCGAGAGCATAGAGTTCACAGAAAAAGCAAAGCCGTAGACACACGAAGGTACGTCCTCGTTGAGTATCGTCCCAATCCATCTACATCAAGCGATTGCATACGGCGGCGCATCCCAAGGTTGCAGCCGTCTAGGTGGCGCTCGCGACGGGCATGTCTCAAAGGAGAGGGGAGCACGATCATGAGCCGTGCATGCCTTCCCATATACCGCAACACCTTTTTTTTTCATCTTGACCTCCTCACTCTCTCACCACCGCTCCTTTCTGAATTCTCTTTTTCGCCTGCACGCGGCGGCAGCATTGTGAACTTCCGTTGCAGTTTACTTCTCCTTATTGTTTCGTCGTCGTTAGCAGTGTTCCCCCCCTCTTCCTGGTCCCCACCGTCTCTGTCTCGAAACAGGTTAGCACCCCCTCCGAGAACCCAACCGGGCGAAGAGCCTACGTACCTCCCCTCCCTCTCTTCTTTCATCCGTTCTTGACAGTTTTCGTCTATTTACAATGAGCATTATCAAAGAGGACGACGCCGTGGGATGCTACATGACGGTGACCCTCGTGGACGACACCAAGTTGGAGGGTACCATCTTCACCTACAATCCAAAGGAGGGCATCATCGTTCTGCTGTGCTTCCGCGACGATCAGACCAACATGAGGCTGATCCGCACTCCATACATCAAAGAGTTTAACATTTCACACGCTGAGGAGGGAGCACACCTGCCCCCGGCACTGGACTCTTTCAACGAGCTTCCGTCGATGCACGCCGGTCGCGACAAGTCTATCTTTAAGCATGCCAGCACGCAGCTCAAGAATGCCGAGTCGAACCGAGAAAAACACTTCAACTCTATCACGGCGGACACACCGATTGCGACGCTCGATGCCTACCTCAAGCTGCTGCGGTTATATCCATTCATCGAGTGGAACAACGAAGAGGGTGTCATTCAGGTCTCGGATACTGTCATTGTCGTAGGGGACCCTGACTGGCGGACGCCTAAGGCAGTGCTCGTGGATGGAGCGCCGGAGAAGGACAGACCGCTGGTAGACCGTCTGCAGGTGGCCCTCGGAAACGGCAAGAAGTAAGTCATGGTTTAGCGAACGGATCGTGGTATGCCTGTGTGCCTGTGCGGCTCTGTGCAGTTGCTGTGTGTCTCTCGGTGGTATCGCACTTGGCTGTATCCCTTCGCGGCGGCGGCGGAATCCCTAAGCGGCCGCCTCTCGGTGTAACAGCGCCTCTCCGCCAGTCAGGCAGAAGGAGAAAGAAGGGAGGAAAAAAAGGGATACGATAGAAGTCAAAAAAAGAAATGCCAAAAGTCCGGACGAAGACGCCTGAGGGCGGTGGCCTGCTGTGCGTGGGCCTTCTATCTTGTGCAGACAAAACATAAACAGTCAGAGGCCAACTGAAATGGCACAGCCGTGCGTGATGCTCACGCATTCGGTGTGTCCGGTCAGGCAATGCACATGCCGATCTCGACGGAGGAGAGGGAACGGCTCCGTGACGACATCCGAAGAGTAAAAGGCCTGAGCGCCCCTGCTGGCGTGATGCGTTCTTTTTTTTCACGCCGTAGATGTGGCTGCTGAGAAGAGAAGGAGAAACCGACAGGGAAAGGGGGCGGCTCTGCATCTGTGTGACTCTTTGCCGACCTTCTCTCACTTTCTGTGAGGAGGCACGCTCAGATGTGCATGAGACGGGCATGAGCCCGCATCACTCCCTTTTATACCCCGTGTCGTCCCTCCCCTTGCCTCGACGCTGTTCACATGTTTTGGTGTTTTTTCGTCCCTTTTCCTTCTTTTTGGTGGCGCTGTGTTCAGGGAGCACGCATGCGCCCTCGTGATAGGCACAGGTCTCACGTGCAGACGTTAGAAGCGCCACAAGCATGCATATGGACAGAGAAGACGTCGACAGCCACACATGGCATGCTGTGAGCGACAAACAAGAAGAGTGCACCTCACGAGCCTCCGCCTCGCCGGCTCCAGATGACGTTAATGCAGAGTCACGGCGACTCGTACGTGAGCGCGAGCGTCAAGAGCGACTGAAAGGAAGGCTGACGGATCTGACCTTTGCCGACATTTCGTGCTCAAGGAACGGCAAATCGGACTTTGTGAAGGCAAACATCCTAGTCTGCATTCAGGGGTCCAAGTCACAGTTCAACGCCCGCATCGGGCGGATGAAGAGCATCCTGCCGCCTCTCACCAGTGACTGCTGCCAGACGTTCTCAACGCTCTCTGCCGTGCTGCTTTCGTCCCTCGGATTTGCCGCAATGCTGAGTGAATGCTGCACCGTCTCCACGGTGAACTATCTCCTGTACATTTCAGCTTGGATGCACCAGCTTACGCTGCCGTGCTGGCCTCAGAGACGCGTGCGACCCACCATCGGCGACCTTAACACCTGCCTGCACCTCCGCGACTTCTTCCCCAGCAAGGCCAACGCAGACGAGTTCGAGGTCGTCTTCTATAACCAAGCTTGCAAGGCGGTGGATCTTCTGCATGCCATGTGCGCCCCCCGCAAGCGCCCACGCTCCAGCGACGGCGCGCACCCGGTGTACGGATACGTGATTGTGTCAGGCGACTACACGGTATCCATCTTCTCCGTGGAGCACGACATAGGGAGGGGGTCGCGTGGCCTCTACCGTGAGGCGTGGAGCTTCTACATTTGTGATTCGCACGGCACCCAGCCGTGGTCGGAGGACAAAGCCAGCGTGTCCGGGCTGACCTTCGGGCACCGGGCCCACGACGTGGACGATGCGAAGGCGGATGGAGAGGCGAGCAACGGAAGTGGCACAAGCTCGTCGCCAGGCGTCTCGGTGGAGGATGGCATTCACTACTTTTCCACCATCCTGTTCACGCTCTTAGAAGAGCATCGCAAGGGTGCGCAGCGCACTAATCAGGCCCCGTACATGACCTGGACACCGCTGCGACGGCGGCGATCACTGGCGTACACGGCGCAAGAGCTCAAGAAGATCATCGATCATCACTGGATTCCCAAGGTGCTGTCCAATCCAACGGTACAGGCCGAGGCAAAGAAATTCTCCTTTAAGCCGCTCGAGTGCTTTTGGGGAATCAGCTGCGTAACTGAAGCGAAGGCCAGCGCCGCCGTTGGTGCGCCGCCTGCATGAATCGAACGAGACGGCGAACAAGGCGAGTGAACCTCTCAAAGCGTGAAAAAAAGAAGTTACGCTGCGATGCAAGGCAATGACACAAGCTTTGCCGCCTCCAAGGTGCATGCGCTCCCATGCACGATGCCTTGCTGTCTTCTTGGTCGTTCTGTTATGGGTGTTGTTGGACGACTGGCCTGCTCTTCTGTTATCATTGCTATCTCACGTCTCCGTATGTGCATTTGTTCTGTCCATCTTCTCGCTGTTTCGCGGGTGCGGTAGCGCTGACGAACACAGTGTAGGTGGCACGTGCTTACGCAGCATAGCACCTTTCTTCACAACTCCTTCATCCTCTCTACTGCCCACACAACCGTTTCCTCGCCCGCGTCGGACGATTCTTCTTGACCAATTGCGCATTCACGCTTCCACACATGCCCCTTTCGGGAGGACTTGAATGTTTTTTCTTTCGGTTTGATCATTTTGCAGCCGCAAGAAGGCGCGGAGCTGGCTTTTCCGAAACGTCTAAAGCACCCGTTCCGCGGGCTGGGAGTTAAGGCATCTGACCCTGATCGTCATCCCCTCCTCGCCTTTTTTTCGCTCCGCTTGAGAGCATAAGCATCAGTTTACATCCGCTGTTCAACGATTTTGAAAACGCGCCCGAATCTGCCCGCTGCCTCACTCCCGCACTCAGATAGGCGCGTCCCTCTCCAGAAGCGGCGCCACACACACAAAAAAAGCGACGATTAGGCGGGGAAGCGCTGCCCTAAGCAGGAGGTGAGGGAGGGTGCGTGCGTCGCCATGGGTCTTCTCGAGCGCCGAAAGGCGATCGAGGAGGAGATCGCAAAGACACAAAAAAACAAAAAGACAGAATACCATATCGGTCGTCTCAAAGGGCAGCTCGCACGCATCAAGACAGAAATGATGGAGAACGCCGCTCGCGCGGCCGGCGCGAGGGGCGGAGACGGCTTCGACGTTCGCAAAAGCGGAGATGTGCGCTGCGCACTGGTTGGATTTCCGTCCGTCGGTAAGTCGTCCTTTCTCTCGCGCGTTACACAGACGGAGAGTGAGGCAGCTGGCTACGAGTTCACCACGCTCACTTGCATTCCTGGAAAGTTGATGCACAGGGGAACGGAGATTCAAATTCTCGACCTGCCTGGTATAATTGAAGGTGCAGCCGAGGGTAAGGGCCGCGGACGACAGGTGATTGCGACAGCGCGTACGGCTGACATGATTATTCTTATGCTCGACGCGGCCAAGGCTGAGGCACAGCGCTCGAAGATCGAGAGTGAGCTCGAGTCTGTCGGTATTCGCTTGAATCAGAGCTTTCCCAACGTCACTTTCAAGAAGAAGGCATCGTGCAGTATGAACGTTGTAAGCTACAGCACCACGGTGCCGCAAACAAGGGGCATCTCTGAGCAAATGGTGAAGGAGGTCTTGAAGGACTACGGTATCTTTAACGCCGATGTGGCGCTGCGCGAGGACATCACAGTAGACCAGCTCATTGACGTCATCGAAGGAAACCGCAAGTACATGCCGTGCCTGTATGTGTACAATAAAATCGACACGATTACTATAGAAGAGATGGACCGACTCAGTCGCCTACCGCACTCGGTTGTGCTGTCGCTGCACTGGGATTTGAATGTCGACGAGGTCATCGATGAGGTGTGGGAGCACCTCCGCATCATTCGCATTTACACAAAGAAGCACGGTGAGCACCCTGACTTTGGCAAGCCATTCATCGTGAAGCGCGGCGCGAGCGTCGAGCACATTTGCAAGCGCATCCACAAAGATATTGCGTCCCGCTTCAAGTACGCCCTTGTGTGGGGCACGAGCGCGAAGCACCAGCCACAGCGCGTCGGCATAGCGCACGAGCTAGAGGATGAGGACGTCCTCCAAGTCATGCTCAGGACGGCCAATGAGTAGTCGGTCTGTTGTGATTTTGAAGTGTGAGCGTGTACGCTGTCCACTGTGCGCATGCTGACGATAAACATCTCCAAAAAAAGAGAGACAGAGAGAGAGGCAGTGCAGACCAGAGAAAGAGTGGGAAAAGGCGCTGAAATGCCGATGTCGAACCAGAGGAGCGGCGGGGGTCTGTGCAGCGTCACGCGTGTCGGTAGGCACCATACGCTGCTGGCGTGGCATGTGTACGGGTAGAGTGCACCATAAAAGAAGATGAGGTGCTGGTACGGGGGGGGCGGGGGGAGGTAGCGTGAGCGGATCGCTCCAGACGCCTCACATCATCTTCTCTCGCTCGTTCATGTGTGTACCTCCGTACCTCCGCGGGGCGCACCTCCCAATGAGTCCTACTGCCCCTGGTCTTCCCCTCACTCACCTATCCTGCTGGTACGCCCACCGCCCCTTCGTCTTCCCTGATGTTTTATCGTTCATGTTGCCATAATGTTAATCGTTTCAGGTCACGATTCCACGCTGGCAGTGTCTTACCAGAGAACCGCTGGCTCCAAACCCCTCACCTCTCCTTCTGAGGGTGTACTGTGTGGCTGCTGGATTCTGAGCAACACGACTACACAAACGCGTCCACGCGCATGAGCCAACACCACGACGTGCTGACGGCAGCTTTTTTGCAGGCACATGGGGTTGCCCTGTCGAAGCCGCTGCGCGATTGGCTGACACGCGTCTCCTTCTTGGCGCGCGCACAGTCATCCGTGGAGAAAAAAGAGCAGTATGAGAGGTGGGCACTCCGCGCGGTAGAGGATGCCGTAAAGGCCCCGGGTGGCGTGGCCGCGGTCGCGTGGTCCAAGCAAAGCACGGTGATGCCACCTGATTCTCCAGACTGTGTCTCAGAGTGGTGGCAAGAGAGTCGCCGCCCGTGTGCAGCCTCCTCCAGTGGCGCCGCCGCTCTTCACGAGAACCGCACGCGAGCGGCATTGTTGGCAGAGACAATGCAACGTGCCCCGGCGCCGCTGCAACCCTTTGTGCAGCAGGGCTTCAGCCTTTACGACAGAGAGGTCGCCCTCGGCCGTCGACGCTACGAGCAGGTCACCTTCGTCGAAATGCTCAACATTGCGACGAGCCTGCAGGCCAAGGCGCGCCCTCCACCGGTCTCTTTGCCGGCACCGTCACCCACCCCACCACTGCCCACGCCATCGTGCGACGCATTGGCGATCCAGACAGCAGCCACCAGGCAGACGGCTGCGGCAGTGCCAACATCGCACAAGCGGACCGCATCCGAGGCCATGCCCCACGAGCCTCCACACAAGCGAGTCGTGCCAGCCACTGGGCCTGTCGGCTCGCTGACGGACAAAGCGTTCTTCTTTCAGCTTGCCGGTATTGTCGACGCCGACGTCGCCGCTCCGCGCGAGTTCGTTGGCATGTCAAGAGAGCTGGAGCGAACTTACACCCGCTACGAGCCCCTGGTTGAGGATATTCGTCCGCTTGCGGTGTTGAAAGAGGCGTACAGGCACATTACCACGCGTGCCGCAACCTTGGAGCAGACAGAAGGGAAGAAGGCTTCGCAGAAGTACTTGAGTGATCAGCTGAAGGGCATGCGGCAAGATTTGCGCGTGCAGAACATTGTAGACAACTTTACGGTCATGGTGTATGAGGTGCATGCGCGACTCTGCCTGGAAATCGGCGACATTGGCGAGTTCAATCAGTGCCAAGGAGGCCTGAAGCAGTTCTACGCAATGGACGCCGTCGACCTGAAGCATTGTGATGTGAAGAACTTCTTTCTCTACCGCCTCGTGTATCTGACGTTGAGTGGGCAGTACGACTCACTCTCTACGGAGCTCATTCACTTCACCAACGCTCAGCTGCAAGGCAAGGACCGGGTCGGCAGCAGCATCCCCAGAGAGCCAGTAAACCGCGTCCTCGCTCTTTGCGCGGCGTGCAACAACGGCGACATACCGTCGCTGTGCCGTCTCCTGCTCAGCTTCGAGACGGAAATGACCTACCTCGTTCGCATTTACCTGCAGAAATTGCGGATCATGTGGCTCAAAGAAATTCTCACCGCCATGAAGGGCTCCCTCACACTACGCTTTCTCATGGCCAGCCTTGGCTTCACCCCACTCCCGTACGGCAAGAAGCGGCAGTTGTTCTGGTTAGACGGCACGGAAGAAAGTGCTGCACTTCGGTTTACGGAGCTCTTTCAGACACTCAAGATGGAGCTGCCTCCGGAGTTCTCTTTTCACGCAGAGGTGACGCGCACAAAGCACACCGGGTTGAACTCGCAGGCACGATATCCTTCCCTCGACGCAGCCACATCCCTTAAAGCAATCAACGACTATCTCGTGTTCCTCAGCACACGCAAAGATGCCGGCCGCACGTAGGTCACGCGCGTCTCCGTATGCGCGCCCCTCTCCCCTACACCACTGCCCCTCCATCATCACAGCTTGAGATGGAAGAGCATCGTATGCACTAAAGAAGGGACGCTAAATCACATGCGCAGCGTTCAGTATCGCACGTTTGGGCAGTGAACGTCCTCCCGTTTATGCTCGCGAGCTCGTGGAGCGACTGCACGAAACGTCTCGGCGGATGGTTGACTTGAAGCAGCGACTTACGCAGCAGTCCATCGCCTCCCTTCCTCCCTTCAGTGCTCACTCTCTTTCGCGAGAAGAAGAGGCAGCCTCCTGGGCCGGCGCCGGATGGTCACAGCTGCTGCTCCTTTTTTGTTCCTGCTGCTTCCTCCGCCTGCCTCGGTTTTTTTTCCTGACTCTCTCGTCATCTATCACCCCTTCGCGCCTGCCTCCTCCTCCTCTCTCTCAAGTGCTTGTGTTGGCCAACCAGAACTTCAACGTTTCTGAGCCACGCGGCCCTCCCTCCTCTCCCTCCCCTCCTCACTCTCTCCCTCCGCTTGCAGGGACGCCAAAGGATACTGCGTCGACATGTAATGCCCTTTTCGCTGCCACCCGACAGCCGATTCCCACTGGCCTGATTTCTTGCGCTGTTTTAGACGAGTAGTATTCTTTTACCCCTACCCCTTCTGCACTTCATCTTCACTATCCTTACCCCTCTTCTCAGAACTTGACGTACTGGCCAGCAGAGATGCCCTCTCGTAATCACATGATTGACCGCGAAGCGGCGGTGCAGAAGCGCAAGAAGGACCACATCGATATTTGTCTCCACAAGGACGTTGAGCCGCACAAGGGGCGCGCCTCGATCTGGAGCAAGTACACGCTTCCCTACAAGGCGCTTCCCGAGGTTGACCTACGCACCATTGACACGTCCTGCGAGTTCATGGGCAAGCGCGTCTCCTTTCCTTTTTTGATTTCCTCCATGACCGGTGGTGAAGCGCACGGCCGGGTCATCAACGAGAACTTGGCCAAGGCATGCGAGGCCGAGAAAATTCCGTTTGGCCTGGGCAGTATGCGCGTCATCAACCGATATCCCTCGGCGGTGCACACCTTCGACGTAAAAGAGTTCTGTCCGTCAGTTCCGATGCTGGCCAATATCGGCCTAGTGCAGCTAAACTACGGTTTCGGTCCGAAGGAGGTGAACAACCTGGTGGAGTCTGTGGGCGCCGACGGTCTCTGCATTCACCTGAACCACACTCAAGAGGTTTGCCAGCCCGAGGGTGACACTAACTTCGAGGGTCTGATTGAGAAGCTGCGTCAACTGCTTCCGCACATTAAGGTGCCGGTGCTCGTTAAGGGTGTCGGCCACGGCATTGATTACGAATCAATGGTCGCTCTCAAAGCGAGTGGCGTCAAGTACGTGGATGTCTCGGGCTGTGGCGGCACGTCATGGGCCTGGATTGAGGGTCGCCGGCAGCCGTACAAGGTGGAGGAGGAAAACATCGGCTTTCTCTTTCGTGACATCGGGGTGCCAACAGATGTCTGCCTACGTCAGAGCGCGCCGCTGACTGTCAAAGGGGACTTTCACCTCATCGCCGGTGGTGGTATCCGCAACGGCCTGGAAGTTGCCAAGTCGCTGATGATGGGCGCCGAGTACGCCACGGCAGCCATGCCATTTCTTGCCGCTGCGCTGGAGAGTGCAGAGGCGGTCCGTGCAGTGATTCAGCGCATGCGCCAGGAGCTGCGTGTCTCGATGTTTACCTGCGGCGCCCGCAACATCGAGGAGCTTCGGCGGCTGAAGGTGATGAAGCTCGGCCACCTGTAGCCCCGCCTCGTCGCACTCCTCTGTCTCTGTGTGTGTGTGTGTTTGTGTGTGTTAGTCTGCACATCTTTAGCCGAGGCCCTCATCTGCCACACTCCCCCTCGCCCTCTTTGCATCCGTCTCATTCTTTCTTTTTTTTTGCACTCTTGCGTCGTGGTGAGTGCTCTTAGGCGTCTCGAGTGAAACCGGGAAAAGGGGCATTTGTCCAAAATAGACTAATGTGAAGAGAGCATTCTCTGTCCTCTTTCTGCTCTGCGTGAGGACGTGTGCGATGTGGAAAAATGCGGCTGCGTGCTCTTGCTTGACTCCGTATGGCCCCTGCAGAGCCTCACGGAGTGCGGTCCTCTCGTCGTCCAACGTCAGAGCCGAGGATTCATCACAGGTTAGGGGTCAAACACTACAGCGTAGAGGGCTGGTTTTTCTATTTTTTTCTCCATGTTGAAATGAGCCTGGGAAAAATGCTGCCACAACGTGAAAATATCGACCCAAAGACGAGCCACAATGCCGTAAGCACCTGAGCTGCTGGACGCTGTGGGCAAACGCTCTTCTGTGTACATGTAAGTACACACGCAAGGCTCCACTTCCAAGATAGAGTGCCTCTGTTCTGCACTTGCTATCGGCAGAAGGAGTGCGCGCACCACCATCTTCAGTGTCTAGCCCTGCGTGTGTGTGTGTGTGTCTTCCGTGATAGCACGGTGCACGTTGCCTGTCGCATATGCATCGCCCCCAAACCCCTTTCGTATTTGAATTTTCTTTTTTCATCTGACAACCGAAAAAAAAACATGACCTCTTATTGTATTCACACACGCAGTCACACTGTCCTTGATCGCTCCACTTCATATGCAAGGTGTGTAGCACACAAACTCAGAGTTCTCTGCTCGCTGTACATTTTCGGTGCAACTTCCTCCACACTGCCACATCACACGCAAGCAAAAAGGCCAACGCGGGTACTGCACGAGTTCAGCTGCGCTACAACAGGAAAGGCAAATTATAAAAAAACTGAGCCACGGAAGCAAAATAATGGCTATGCGTACCACATCCGACTTTACTGCGGATTTTTCGCCGCTCGACTACATCGAGCGAGCCATCAAGAACTCGGACTGTCGAACGCCCATCATTTTTGTTCAAGAAGACGGTGACCCGTTCCAGTCCGTGTGCTACTTCGCCAAAGAGCAGGACTCTGCTGTCTGGAGCTTTGACGTCGCTCAGCTGAATAGTGTGCAGAATGTCGCGGACTACATTGAGGTGGGCATCAACAATGGCGACTGGGTCTACATTATCAATTGTGACCTGGTCGGCGAGTCGCATTTCCGCGACATCGCGCGTACACTGTACCACATCCTACCCGAGCCGCACCGCTACCCTCGTCGTGAGGTGTTCCGCTGCTTTTTCGGCGTCACTATGCCATTTGACCTGAACGCACCAGTGAGGCTGCCCTTTCCTCCCTTGTTCATGCACGCCGCCCTGGTGGCACGCCCCACCGCCGCGCAAGGCTCGAAGTGGTCGCGTATTATGCCGGCTGACAAACCCCTCTTTTCCGCTGCGGTGCTGAAGCACCAAAAGCGTCGCGAGGTCGGCCGCGATAGCGACAGTGAAAGCGACCTGGATGAGACGGATCGCATTTCCGGTATCCTCTTTCACCGCGCCGCAGAACGCAACCGTGACATTGAGCAGTCCGCTGTAACGCTAGCGAAGCACCAGATGGTGAAAGCTATCGACGAGCAAAATGAACCCCTCATGCGAAGTCTGGTCTCCTCTGGTGAAGTGGACCTGTCTCGAAAGCTGAAGGACGGCATGACGCCGGTGCAGTACGCCTGCTGCAAGCAGCTGACAAAATCTGTGCGCACTCTGCTGTCGCTAGGCGCTGACCCCAATGCCCCGCGCGAGTCTGATGGTCGACCTCCGTTGTTCATGGCAATCGACGACATGGAGCTCGCCAAAGTCCTCGTCGACGGCGGGGCAAACCTCTTCTCCAAGTTTGAAGGCTACCGCGCCGACTCACACCCGGACAACGCCCCCGCTGTGGCGGCCTATTTTGCGGAGGAGCGCAAGTGGATGTAAGTCGAAGTCAGCACGAATGTATTCTACGGCAACGCCTGCGGAAGCCAAGTCACCTTTTCTTTCACAGTGTTTCCTGTCATCCCCCCCGGTCCTGATGTACATTCACTTCACCCTTTTGTGTGTGCAATTTCACCACACCTCCTGCAGCTGGCCGAAGCTCTTCTTATTGATGTGTGCGCTCATTACTGCCTTTTCTGGCGCGCGCGAGCTTCTGTGAGGGAGACCAAGTCCGCACATTTCGCAATCATCCTCACCTCCGTCTTCTCTCTCCGTATATCTCACACGCTGTTGACAGATGAAAGTTCCCGACAATGAAGCCCGCGTAACAGCAGAAAGCAAAGAACCTTGCCAAGGAAGTTGGCATACCTCAGGATAGCCGTCGTGGCGCTTGTCCTATCGCGAACGCTTTCCGGGGCGCATGGGGGGTCGCACGGCCGCCTGGCCTTCCCTGGCTGAACTAACTGTCGTTTTCCCCACCGCCACGCCATGTGCCAGGCGCGAGAGCGAAGCCACGCGGCCATCTCACAACCTCCCGATGAGCTGTTTATTCTATCACTTTGTTTCTCGTCATCAGCGCCCCTCCCCCCCTCCTCCCCTATCTCCTCATGGCGTACGTCCACATGCCGCCCTTCGCTCGTGCAGGGACACATGAGCTTGTGGGACCACTTTTCCGGATGCGGTGTGGTTGGGGCAGCGCTCAACTTGTCTGTCACCACTATTGGTGCTGGTGTGCTTGTCATTCCATCGACTTTCGAGGAGGGCGGCATTTTTCTTGTGATGGGTGTCCTGACCCTTGTGGCACTTTTGACTGTACTCTCCATCGATTACCTAATCCGCTGTGTCGATTGCCTTCACCTCAAGTCCTACGAGGACATCTCACGCGAGCTGCTGGGCCGATGGTGTGAGGAGGCAGTGCGATGGATTCTCATTATCTACAACGTCGGCATCGCGGCTGGCTACATTGTTGTGATTGGTGAAATCTTTACCCCAATGTTGCCTCTTATTCAGCCGTACCTGCCCTTCCTGACGGACAGCACCTGCGTGATGGTTTTGGCGTGGGCTTTCGTAATGCTACCCTTGTCCTGCATCCCGAAAATAACAAAGATTAACGTCATCTCTTTCGTTGCCATCACAGCGACCTTTCTCATCTCGGGGATCATCGCGTACCGCTACCTTGTTCCGTTCCAGGGTAAGCGCAACCAAGCCCAAGCCACGTACATGTCCCTGAGTGAGCGCTCCTTTTTGGCGCTGCCAGTGATGATGTTTTCGTTCGATTGTCAGTCCCTCGTGTTCCAGGTCTACAACAACCTGAAAACGGTCACGCGCGCGAACATGAGGAGGGTGGCATCGCTGAGCGTCGCCATCACCGGCCTGCTCTACTTCGTAGTTGGGCTGTTCGGCTACCTCTCGAACACCCCCAACACTACCGGTAACATCCTCATGAACTACGACCCCCTCAAGGATCACCTCTTCGCCTTCGGCGAGGCGATTTACTCCTTAACAGTGATCACCGCGTACGTCCTCGTATTGTTCCCCAGCCGTGACGCCGTGTTCATTTTCTTGTTTGGCTACAACACGGCGACGCACGAGCTGTCGCATGGCGCCATCTCCGCGCGGCAGAACCTAATTGCTAGCGTCCTGCTATCCACATTGAGCGTCATTCTGGCCACGCGCGTCACGGGTATCGTCACCATTATCGCTCTTCTTGGAGGTCTCTGCAGCAGTACGCTCTGCTTCTCCTACCCGGCCGCCTTTCGGATTATGCTCCACGCCAGGGGCCTGGACCGTTGCAGGCCGGCGGAATTCGTCGCCGCGATCTGCATGCTCGTCTTTGGTGTGCTGAGCGGTATTATCGGAACTGCTATCGCGATTCGGGCGTAACGGTGAGAATACGGCCGACTAGGAGGCCCGCTGCCAGTTGCGTGGTGAGGCTTGTGCATCTATCGTGGCAGCAACACGACATTGGTGAGTAACGAAGCATAAAAGGGCGGGAGCGGCTTCTTTTTTTATCCGGAGACTCTTCTTCTCTGACTGTGTCGCGAGCCATTTCTCTACGATTCGTTCCAGGATAGAACTACCTCATTCGAATAAAGGCGTACGTGCGCGGCATGTCACACCGTCTTGGGTGTCTTGCCATGATATCTTTTTTTTCTCGTTTTTTTTGGTGTTTCGCCACATGCCGTAGGCGGTGTTGCGCTGTTGCGGATACGTCCGTCTCCGTGGTGCCCACCCGTGCGCGCGGTCGGGTATGGAACCGCGCGGGTAAGCGCTTCGCAGCAGTCTCTCTACCTTTTGCGTGGCGGGTACCCCCTGTTACTGCTCCTCAGGTTTGCTGTCGATTGAGTACCATTGACGGATACATTCCACGTCGGCTAGCGTGGTGCATGTGACGGAGAGGTACTCTGGAGCGTGTGTTGAAGGAGTTGATGCGTTTGTCATACGACCCGTGGACGGCAGCGCAGCGCCTCACTCACCACAGTTTACACCGGTACTGCCGGTGTGTGTACACATGTTGTCTTTCATAAGTTACTCTGCGCCCCTCCGCTTCAATCCACCCCCTGGCGGCTTTTCTTTCCGTGTGTACCTCGCCAAGTGAAGCCCTCATAGCGGGAGGACGCCTCTGTGAGCGGCAGCGAGGCCCAGCGCCCACTCTCTCTTGGGAAGGCCATAGCGATGCACCGGCGCGGATGTCGGCGGGCTTGTGGGGAGGCCTGCGGGGTAGGAGTTGGGTTGCATTCGGGGCAGAAGCCCTGCTCAGGTGACTGGGTCAGCGCATTGCCGCAGCGGATGTCTAGGGCTTCCTTACACCACCACCAGGCGAGATGTGTCCTGTGGAAAGGCCAGGCCGAATGGAGTGCGGAACTGACGTTGTAAGGCATAGAATGGGGCACGTCGAAGGAAACTAACCGCCTTCTGATAACGTCCTTTCTTCTCTCCGTTCGGCCGCTCCCCTGTCATCTGTCATCGAAGCCGTGAATTCTGACGAGCTCCGGACGTTACGAAGGCGAAGTGCCGTGTACACCACGACTGCCGCACATGGTGCTCACGCGGTTCATCAAGGGAAGGGAAAGGTGGCGCTGAGTTTGCAATCCCAGCAAGGCCTTGGTATGCGGTGCCGACCCAGAGCGAGACAACTGCGCACACGAGGATGCCGCCGCTTCCTTGCCCGTCTCGTCACCGAACTCGCTAGTAGCCCTCCTCCTTCTCCTGTACTACATCATCATATTCTTCTCCCTCACACGCACGTCTGTAGCAACCCGGTGCCATCACCTCTGGACTCGATTACGGATACGTCAGCCTCCCCATTTCTCCTAGTCGACCGCTCTCCGCTCCGCCCTCGACGAACACCACGAAAGCACTCGGCGGTGTCGAAGGAAAAATACAACGAAGGGGAAAAAAGCACGTCGGTGTGTCGTATACGGCCGCCGCTCCCACCGAGGGGTCAGCACTCGCTGAGCGAATCTCTTTGACGAAACAGACACGCATAATGTCTAACTTATCGCTGCTAGGCGCGGCGCTCAGCATATCGGTCACCACAATCGGTGCCGGTGTGCTGGCGATTCCAGCCACATTCGAGTCGGACGGGATAGCGCTGGTAGCGCTGGCCCTGCTTGCCGCCAGCATCTTTACCGTCGTCTCGATCGATTTCTTAATCTTGTGCATTAACAAGCTAGGTGCGAACAGCTACGAGGAAATTTCCGACGAACTACTGGGGCGCACCTTCAAGGAAGTCATTCGCTGGATGCTGATTCTCTACAACATTGGCACCGCTGTCGGGTACATCGTCGTCATTGGCGACATCTTCACCCCGATGCTGCCGATGATCCGCTTGTACGTGCCGTGGCTCTCGTCGTCATCGCGCATCATGATCGCATCGTGGGCCATGGTGCTGCTCCCTTTCTCTTGTTTCCCGAAAGTGTCTCATCTCTACGTGACCTCATTTCTCGCCATCGCTGCGACTTTCTTCATCTCCGGCATTATCGTCTACCGTTACTTCGTACCGCCGAGCTCCTCTCCGGCTACGATGAGCTCACAAGATGATGTCAAGTACCTTCGCTTCTCTTATCGGTCGCTACTGGCGCTGCCCGTGGTGATGTTTGCCTTTGACTGCCAATCCCTCGTGTTTCAAGTGTACTCAGGATTGAACTTCCCTTCACGGTACAGTATGGCCAAAGTGGCCACTGCTAGCGTGCTCGTCACTAGTCTTGTCTACGGCGTGGTCGGCCTCTTCGGGTACTTGACCAACACGCCCTACGTGCATGGCAATATCCTGACCAACTACAACCCAATGCACGACCACCTCTTTGCCATCGGTGCAACCTTTTACTCCATCACAGTGAGCGTCGCCTACGTCTTCATTCTCATCCCGTGCCGCGACGCTCTCTTCCAAATGTGGTACGGTTTCAGCCACACCCACGAATCCCTGGGCATTCCCCGTCACAGCAACCTCCTCGTGAGTATTTTGCTGTCCTCTCTTTGCCTGTGTCTCGCACTGACGGCTCCGGGGTTCTTGTACATTGTAGCTCTCATGGGCGCTTTCTGTAGCAGCACGCTGTGCTTCACCTACCCAGCCCTTTTCCGCCAACGTCTTCACGCTCTCGGGCTGGCGCCCTACACTGGGTACGACCGCCTCGCCGTCTGGGCCATGTACTTTTTCGGGGCTGTTGGCTTCGTGTTGGGTTTTTTTGTCACATTCGGGGCGTAACTGATCACACCTCTTTCGCCGCTCTCATTCGTTTTCTATCCGCCCCGCCTCTCTTGTGCACACATCGATGGGTTGGGTTTCATTGTCACGAAGCATTCACATGTGGGATCGCTTCTTGCCACGTGACGCATTCGTCGCTTGTGGAACTTCCCCCTCCCCCTGCCGCTGACTGCTGACTGCTGACTACCCATCGTATGTGTCTTGGGGGGGAGAACGAAGCTCATGTGCAACGCAAGCGCGAGTGTCTCTGTGTCGGCATACCACCTTTACCGGGTTCTGTTTCCCCTCTTTGTGCGCCGCGCCGTTCTCCCGAAGTTGCTGTATGGCCTTTTCATTGGACGGTAATATCAAGGCCAGTAAATTCCATTAAATCGTCCAACATCACCGTGCAACTGAAACGCCATTCACTGCAAAAGCGCCTTTAATGCGAATCAAAAAAAAAACAATAACCGAGGTGATACAAAAATGTCCTGACCTCCCCTTCCCTTTCCGTTCCCTCTCCACACTGGCTCTCTCGCAAACTAGCGAAGACAACACGAATGCACTAAGATGGGTATGCGACGAGTTGATGGGTCCCTCAGTGACGGCACTGTATAACCACTGCCCGTGTGATCTCTCCAATGGCAGCTGTTCCGTCGAGATTCAGCGAAGAGCGCCACTGGCGCGTGGCCTACTCTTCTATGGGGCGCCGGCGCATAAAATCCGCTTGCTGTCTTCTCTGCCGCACCCTCTATCTTTCTACGGTGCTCACCTCTCGCAAGCCACGACCTCTTCGTCGCACCGCCCCGCATGAGAGGCGGCGTGCGCGTGTTTGTTGCGCTGGTGAATCTGCGCAGCGGGGGGCGCCGCTGCGCCGAGTATGTGCTTCGAAAGCTCAGTGAAACCCTTGGTGCCGATCGCGTGTGGGTCCTCTTCAAGGAGAGAACTGCGGAGAGCCACCGCGCTGAGCTCGAGGTCTTCCTACGCAAGCAAGCGCCTGACTATGTCATCATTGCCGGTGGTGACGGTACAATCTCCTTCGTCATGGATGTAATTAAGCGCCTCCAGAATCAACATTTGCTTTCCCCTAACCGTGGTGTGATCGCGCCTTTCCCACTTGGCACCGGCAACGATTTCAGCTTCACGCTTGGCTTTGGCAGTGGATTCGCACGCTGGATCGTGCTGGGTGAGGCACGCTTCCAGCGCCTGATGAGAGCCTACGAGACGGCTGCCATCACTAATGTGGATAGATGGTCCCTTCACGTCACTACCACAACGGCACGCCATCCCGGTGGATTGATGCACAACTACGTATTCAACAACTACTTCTCCATCGGTTTCGATGCGGCAGTGGCAAGCCAACTCAACCGCTTTCGTGGCCGCCACCGCTCTCTTTTCACAACGAGGCCTGTGGTCAAGCTGTGGTACGCTGCCTTTGCCATCATGGCGCTCTTCACCGAAAAGAAGATCGGCTCCTCCATCCTTCTCGACATTGACGGGCGCCGCGTACCCGTGCCGGTGAACGCCAAGTCTGTCGCTGTGTGCAACATGCTGACGTACGCGGGCGGTGCTGTCGCGTGGAACGGTGCTGCCGCTGACCACTATGCCAAGCCGTCTGTGTGTGATGGCCGCGTGGAGGTTGTCTGTTTCTATGGCATATGGCACATGGCGTTTGTGCGGCTTGGCTGGTGCTATGGAAGCAAGCTCGGGCAGGGCAGCTCTGTGTGCATTGAAACCCATTGCCACGCCTGCCAGTTCGACGGCGAAGAGGTGCGTTACGTGGCGGACGCTGGAGGGAAATCTGTGTTCCGCATTGATGACTTCTCTACTTCAGAGTGCTTGACAGTGCCGCCGCGGCGGGAGACGAACGCCTTCGTCCTTGTTTTCGAGCTTGCTTTGTTGGTACTCGCCATCGTCATCGCCTTGTATGTTTCCCAGGTTTCGTAGTGTGTCCATGCTTCCGATTCCCGCAGCGGTAGGTGGCTCGCCGAGACAGCACGGAGTCTACATGGTATGCTGCCGATAGTCCCATTAGTGTGGTTGTGTGACCCCCACCCCTTGTGTGCCTTCGAAGAGCAGGATTTCCGGCGTTGCGCCCAATAGGCTACGCGAGATTTTCGGATTGCTTGAAGCTCACTGCACATCTCATTCGATGCAGCGATGAGATTGGACACCTGTCATTAGCACCGCGTGGGCCCCCCGTCTGGTGTCTGTTACTGCCCACCTGTGCCCTCGTGAGGAGGAAATCAAGCCCTGAGCTGTTTGTGCGCAGGCGCACGCTTATCCGCGGCTCCCATTCCACTTGGTACACCCAAGCCTATCAAGGGCATATGCATTCCATGGAGAGGATGGAGAATCCTTGTCGAAACATGCGGATAAGCCGTCCAGAAACGCCACCCAGGGCATCGCAGAAACGGAAAATCAAGGCAGCGAGCTCCACAAGTAGCCATGACGTCCTGCAGCATGCTTCGAGAGAGGAAAGCACGAGCGCGGCGCGCACTGTGTCGAAGACAGCTGGCACAGTGATGCCAAACCCCAACTAGGAGTCTAGAGGTCCGTGTAGCAAGTGCGATAGAGGGGGAAGATGCGAAGAGATCCATGCCTAGACGCTCCGTTCTGCATGCGTGCGACAGCTGCGGCATCTCCCACCTGTGACCGTGGGGGAGGGACTGACGAGGTGCAGATGCCAGAGGCATGCTGAGAATACCCCGGATTACGTCATGGTATGGAACCCCACGGTGTGAAGTAATTGAAGCGGGGCACAAGCGACACAGGCCGGGTGCAGGGGGTCTCCGAGGGCCCTGACATGAGCCTCTATGAGCGCATCCCACATGCACCAAGACCGCCCCTGGGGCCCGCACGACGGAGCCCGCTACTTCCTCCCTTGGGCATGGCCCTGGACACGGTCTGCTTGGATCAACGCGTCAATCCACCCAGGTCCCGTTGGGGCCGATGGCGTCGCACGTGTGCAACGGAGAAATGTGAAAGAGCACGAAGAGCCCGATTCGATGGAAGGGCAGCTCGCCTTTGAGGGCCTGAGCTCGGCCGTATCGCTACAGAAGCAGCTGTGCTGTGATTGTATGTGCAAAGGCGTTCCATTGCACAGCAATGGAAATGGCAGATCGCATAATAGTAGAAACGCGCTCTTAGAGCGGCCGTTTATTTTTTGCGCCGCTTCTTTTCCATCCTATCCATTCATCCCCCGCCCCCTTCGCATGTCACGCACGGGAGCATAGCGGCGTGCGCATCTTTGCCGACTCCCGCACTTGTGTATGTTTGCCGCTTGCAAGTATCGTCATGCCACTCAACTCCCCCTCTTCGTTTGTCCAACAGCGCTACTCTTGGCGTGGAGGTTAGTACCCCATTGGTGTCGGCGCTGTTGTTGCTGCTCTCGATCGGCGGTAAGAGGGAAAGAGTAGGATAAAGTTGATGCGCACGGAAAAGAGAGCGTGCCACCACTTCTATGATTTCATCTCTATGCCTATTACACCGTGACGATCCCCCGATACGCCCCCCCCCCCAAGATTGGCTGCCAGAGCAACTCGTGCAGCCCATACGCTACCCCTCCACAGTCTGCATTCTCTTCAGCTCTGACAACTTCGACGCGTGCATCCCGTGCCCTATCATAGCAAAGACCAACAGAAGTGAGAAGGGCTGGCTCTTTGCCAGCGATGCGGCGCACCTCTTGTCGTCTAGCGCCTGCTGCTGCAGCCCGCCCGCTCCTGTCACCGTTCGGAATCGGGATGTCGAAGCGGATTGCACTCGCTGGCAGTGACTTGTCAATCACAGCGTTGGTGGCGACGGAAAACGTACCGGCTGGAACGCCGTTGCTTCTTGCGCCGGATGCGGCGCTGCTCACGTGCCAGGGCGCCCTCGACGCGGATGTGGACGGTCTCGTACCGCCACCGATGGAAATGCTGGATATGCTAAAGCGGGACACAGTGCAGCTCGACCACGTTTACCTGGCCCACTATCTATCGCTGCGGTGTTTCACGGACAGGACAGACTGGTTCGCCGGTCAGATCAATCGCTTCAAGAACCGCGGCTCTGTTTGTGATGGAGATGCAGCTAGCACGCGCATCTGGGAACGGTTTGCGCAAAAATACGTAACCGCCCCTGCTCCAGTCTTCCTGGCTGCCGTGCAGTACGTCTTGGAGAGCTGCTTTCGCAAGCCTACAACGGAAGCCAGCTCGTCGCCGGCTTTGCCACCAGCTGCGATTGCAGTCGCGCCAGTGGTCGACGTTGCTGTGCAAAGCCGCAGCGCCGTCAACTCGGCACTCACAGCAACCACTGCGAAGGTTGTCAAAGAGGCTTACCTGCGTGGCGACATCACCGGCGCGCGGCAAGCGCTCTTGGCGAAAAACGACGCATGCACTTACTGGGTCCTCACCACCACCACAGATATTCCCGTCGGAAGTGAAGTCGCTGTTTCTTCCGAGTCTTGACTCTAAGGGCAGCGCCTCCGCCCTCTTGGCGCCCTTACTTTCTCTCTACTCTGTCGACGCATTCACGTGCGCATTGTGCGGCGAAAGCTTCATTCATTGCCTCCAAGAAGTCAGCTCAACGCAGTATAGTGGAGCGCACACCGGCCTTTTACACTATGTCGCCTTTCATCGCACAAGCCCTCACCATCCGCGTGCTGTGCTGTTCTCCGCGATCCCTCCCACCCTCGTAGACCCCTCTTTGACCGACGGCATTGTTACGTTGTGCGAGAGACCTCAGATCCCTTAATACCACGCGCGTGCGAAGTATCCTCATCGATACCAGAGAGCGCCCCTCCTCCTCTTCACGTTCGAAAAGAGCTTCGCTGCTCGTGTCTTCTGCTTGCTGGCCATCGCCGCACAGGACGAGAAGCATGTTGTGGTGAACAGGAGCATGAAGGCCGCCTTTCCGCACCGTATTGGAACGTCTTGCCTCCAGAGGAGGCGCGTTGCAGCTCCGGCGGGCGACACGGTGATCCACAGTCGTCTCAGGGTTCAGTTCTGTGGTGCACCTCGACGGGCAGTTCTCTGCAGGAGTCGCAGCCGCTTCACGAGACAGACTGCATCAACCTTTGGATTCCGGCAGCCGGCTGCTCTCTATCGCGCCTACCCGAGAAATGCTACCAGCCCCCGCAGAGCTCCACGTATCACACCAGCGGGCGTGCGGTGAGGATTCATGCACGGCAGTGATCCAGTGAGTAGTTGCGTCCTTCGCGACATCATGGGAATCAAGAGCTTTTGTGGCTTGAATTGATTTGCCGGGAATATGCGCGCCTGCGGTCCCCGATTAGCGTACCCTTTGTAGGCGTCGAATGGCATTTGCGGTACGACGCCACTGCCCATCTCCATGGGGAACGAGAGAGCTGTCGATGCTCTTGATTGCGAGGTAAGCCGCCGGCTTCAGCAGCGTGCTTGCCTTGTCCCTTCCGCAGCACACCATCGCCGGAGGCAGCCTCGTGTGCGTAGGCTTGTCTGCAAAGGCCCACGAACCCGCAGATATGGCGCGCTCCACGCTCAAGGTCATCCGTGCCATGCGCTCCACGTTCGTCGGTGGCGCCATGAGTCTCGGACAACTCGGTCCTACCGGTCCGGGGGCGCCTCTTGAGAAACCTTTCCATGAAGGTGCACACCGCCCCCGACGTGGACGACGCGCCGCCTTCCTTCACCTCTGCCAGGTAAACCTGGGCACTGCCGCTTCGTAGGTGACACCCACTTGATTCCAGCTCTGTATGTCTGAAAGCGTGCGGCGGGAATGTAAGAAAAAGGGCCCATCAAGAAAAAAAACCCTGCCCCTTAAAGGGTGGGCGCTGCCTCCGCCGCTCCGGTGGCGTAGGCGCGCGCTCGCCCGGTGGGCCTTTGCCTAGGGGGCCGCCGCGGCCGGGGGCCCCCTGGCTCTCGGGCCAGCCCGAATGGCGCACGCCGGGCGGGCGGGGGTGCCCTGGCGGCACGGCCAGCCGCCCCCCACTCCCGCAACGGCCAAACAAACACCAACGCCACAAGCCGAGCCCACACGCACCCAGGGCAGGCAGCGCTTCCGGCCAAGAAGAACCGTACTCATCTGCCCGCTGAACCCGTGAGGTGGACAAGGGCGAGAACCACATTTAGACGCCTCCCTTACATGTCCTCCTGCATCATCCTCTTGCGATTTTTTCTTTCACAGATCCCACAAATATGACGGCCATCACGATCGTCCCTGGTGCTGCGTCAGTTCCGTCCTGCCCGTTTTGGCGACGACTTTGCGGAGGGCCACGCGCGAGGGGGGGTCTGTAGGCCCTTCGCTTTCCCGCGGAGTGAGTGCATTACATCATGACATCGCTGCTTAGCGCCCCGCATGATGAGCGGCTTCATGTGGTATATGAAGCTGCAAAGATGCGCTTTTCAGACCGTTCTCGCCTTTCCGCTCGAGAAACGAACTCTTGCAGCCTGCTCATCTCACTAGCTTCTTTCGTTTCGCTGCCATGATATATGTACATGGCTCTTACCCCTGCTTCAAGCTTCCACCTTACCTCACGCCCGTCCTCTCCCTTTTAGCCGAACTTGTTTTCTTTTCCCTTTTTATTTTCCTTACAACACTCTCTTTTCTTTAATGCAGATCGCTTTCGAATCCTTCGTAGTTCAGAAGCTGTTGCTCTACCTGCTCACTCCTCTTACAGAATCACTATAACCAACACTTTTATCTTGTTTTCGCCTCGTGTGCTGCAGACAAACCGAAACGCTTGGCAGGGGCTTCTCTAAAGCTCTGTTCCCAGAGCGCTGGCTCAGCAAACCCTGTACTAGCGCCACCTCCCTCTGTTATGACTTTTTGTCCTCACGATACTATTCATTCGCATTTTTTTCTTCCGAGATACCACGACGCATCAAGGAAGCTAGCTACCATCACCCGCTGGTGCTCACAACGAGGTCAGCGCGAGGACCATGGATCTGCAAAGCTCCGACTTCTCTGAGCTCGATAGAGAAGAACTCTTCAGCGACGACCGCGAGGACTCGCAAACACGCGTCTTCAGTGATGGCGAAGACTACAGCACTGACAGCTCGGTGCACAGCACCGTCAGGCGAGCCGCACCATCTGAGGGCTCGGGGCAGCGCGCAGATGGCCAGCGAGGAGGCAGAGCCCGGGGCGTAGTCAGCGAGCCTTTGCGACTTCTTCGCGAGTCTGCCCACCCCATCGAGTACCGGTTTGCCCAACCCAGCTTGAAGGAGAGGTCCGCAACAGATCTGAGCGTGCTTTGTGACGAAAAGCGCGTGGGTCTGAAATCGCTTGCGGGACTTGTCAAGTACAGCTCTGCTGACCTTCTCACCCGAGCATGGTGCCTGTGTCCCTCGGAGCTGAAAAACCGTGAGCATCCGCTCTACACTAAGCTACCAAAATGCCCTGAAGTGTTAGAAACTCAGTTTGCGGACACAGATGAGCTATCCCACTTCATGTGCTCTATCGCCCTCCAGCTTGGTGAGCGATACCACCGTGTGACACCTGTGTACCTTCGATCTCTGCTTGTGCAGGCCGTTGTGCGAGACGAAATCTCCGACGCAAGTCAGAGTGTTGTGAATAGCTTGCCATACGCAGACACCCTGCTCGATCCAGCGTGGGAGGGAAAAAGTACATGTACTAATGGGACACCTGATGCGTCAGGGAGCGAGGCGGGTGACGGAGAGCAAGAAGAAAATCCGGAGATGGAGTCTGCCGTGAGTGCATTTGACTTCAGCGTTGCGTTGGTGTTGCCAGTCATGTCGCAAGGAATCACATACGAGAGTGTTAACCTGCTGCACACTTTGGTAGACCGATGCCTGAGTTCCTCTACAGAGGCGGCGGTACTGCGATCATGGGGCGTTAGGCGTATTATGCGTCTATTGCTTCGCCAGATGAACACGCACACCAGGGAAAATGAAAACAGATGGCTAGCGGCAACAATATCGTTGCTGTCAAAGATTGTGTTCTCGTCGGGCGACACTAAGGCATTTTTAGCCCTTTTGCGGTGGAGTTTGCATCACTCAGAAACGATGGCGGCGCTGCGGATACACGGCGTACGGGGCATTGTGGAGCGTGTCGAGCAGAGGAGTGCGTTTCGCGTACGCCTCTCCATTCCCACTGTCACAACAAAGGAGCAAACCATCTCGCTTATTCACTCTGTGGGAAGTACTCCTACCTCCGTCGCAGGACTGTGTGTGCTCACGGAAGAGGACACCCTGAGGTGCATAGTTTTTACCGAGAACCGCTCCTTCAAAGTCTCCTTGACGCCACCGTTCGAGGTGCTGTGCTGTAGTAGCAGCGCCCCAGACTCTTGCAGAGGTGTATATGTGGAGAACAATATGTCCATATGTGTACTCGGTGATCACGGAAAGGTATTTGTGATCGACAAGGGCACTCTAATGCTTACTCGGACAATGTCCCCACCATCGCACCTTCTCAGTCCTACGCAGTTTCCATTGTATATTGGAGATGATGAGTACGTGTCACCGTACTTTCTAGCGGGTAGCTCGACGGAGAGTGTGGCTTGTTTTACTGGAGATGAGGTGAGTGGGACCCTAACACCTAGTACGGTGACTTTACCGCGAACATGTGACTCGCTGAGCATTCAGTTCTACCTTTGCCCGGTATTCAGCGGCACGGTACACGAAATAACACTGCTCCATCTGACTACAGGGAGCAAGAACTGGCTTTCTGTGTCAGTGTCGCTAAATCCTCTTACCTCATCTATGGTGCTTACCTTCCGACATGGACAGGACGCGTTCGCTGAGGTTAGGGAGTCACTACGGGTGGAGTGGGCTCTTTGGAGTGCGTCGCTGACGTCTACCAACGACACAGCAACGTGGAGTGTCTTCAAAAATGGTGTCCTGTGTGACACGCGTAATCAAAGCGGTGCGTTGGTGCAGCCTAGTGGTTCTATTACGCCAGTTTTCTTCAAAGGCCGCCTGACCGCGCACCTCTCGACTCTGCAGCTTTGGTGCCGTGCCCAGAGTATCGACTGCATGCGCAGCTGCGCGCTGGAGCACACACCGGAGAGTAAATCGCAATTTCTAGTGTTTTCGTTCTTGATGGATGAGGGACTCGGGTGCACGCTTCACAGTCCACAAACTGGATACGTTTGGCAGGGAACAGGGATTATTTGGGACACCCCTTCGAGACCATTCCCGGTTACTCGGCCCTATCCTCATAAGGTCTACTGGAGACCGTCCGGCAATTACTACGTGATCACCAACCACTTTGAGTACGCCATCATCGAGCCGCAGGCAACGACGTGGATTAGCCGTGACGGCCGCGTCGTCGAGCAAGGGGAGGGGCTTTTGTCCGTGAGCGAACGCCCTTTTTACAACATAACGGATGGCTACTTTTTCCTGTCTACTCAGGACGCCATCGGTATTTGCTCCGTCAAGTCCACCTCGCCACCAGCAGCGTACTTGCGGCACCTGCCATCGATGGTACTTGGGAAGGAGTTCTGCGCAGAGGTAGTGGAGAGTGTGATGGGGCGGTGCCCCATCACAGCGAAGCAGTACCTGGAGTACCTGGTGCACCGAACCAATCTGCATCTGCTCATGTACAGTGACGATCAAGGCAGCGGCCCCGTCCGCCTCTCTTCAAGCCTTCGAGAGAACCTCTCCGTCGTCGGTCGACTTCTTGACTTGACCGAGTACCTGGTTTCTGTTATCGAACGGAGTGGAACGGTTTGCCTGTGCCCTGGGCTGATTCTTTGCCTTGTGGGCCGTGTGCTGAATATATATGTACAATTCTTCGAGCGGCAGTGCCCTGGGCAGGTTGTGCGGTCTGTAGTGGACGCCCACAAGCGTCTGCAGACCTTGAACACGACCCTGATGCAGGATGAGTTTTTGAGGGAGGCTGCGAATGTCTTTGGCGACCTTAACCGCGTCGTTCTGGCTCGCTGCGTCAGCCACGATTTCCAGCTGAAGCTGATCACGGACAGCACAAGCTTGAAGGATGTGCGCCCGCTGCTGCAGCTCGAGAACCTCTCACAGTTTGTCGTCTCAGTGATCAAGAAGGACATGAAGAAGATGTTCATGACCTTTCTGCATCGCTTGAAGGAAGAGTGCCAGGAGGAGGCGATTCTCATTTTTGATAGCAAACCTCGGCAAATCCATGCGTCAGAGGCGATGCTAAGCACTCTACTGGGAATGCTCTCGCAGCAGGGCCACTCGCAGTGGCACCTGGTCGCCGCCGCGCTGATCAGCTCCCTCTGCAAGTGGATTATTCGGCGCTACGAAGAGCGTTACCTGTCGGACGGTGAGCGCTACGCCAACATCGATGCCCTCAAAGAGACGTCCATCGGCATCGTCCTCTTCCCTGTCGTGCACTACATGTGCGACATGCAACTCGACTCGTCCATTGCCCCGGACGCGCTGAAGGCCCTGAACGACGCTCGAAAGTGCCTGTCACCCTACAGTCTGTCCCCCGGTGACACAGAAAAGAAGTGTGTCTCGTTTTCAGAGACGCATTACGTGACATCCCCACCTCAGCTGACCTCGCCGTTCTCCGCCAACCTCTCGTTACAATATGCCAATAGCATCAAGGTGGAGTTTCCGGACTCCCCGGAAGTGGACTATGCCCCCAACACCGTAACCGTCTCGCTAGTCACGAACAACTGCCTGTCCTTTGTCGACGTGCTGCTCCCGGGCCAAAGCGCCGTTTTCCAGGAGGGTGCACAAGTTTCAATTGTGTACGCCGCCGACGCGACTCCAGAGTCCCCTGCCCCTGGTGTGGCACTGAGCGTACACACAGTAGTCGAGCTGGCGACGGAGAACACGGACTGGGTGCGCGATATCTGTCTTGCGCTCAGCTCAATCATCATCCGGGTGACTCAGCACAATTTGCGAAAGACTACGCCGTCTAGCTGCGTTATTCGTCGAGACTCCTTTCTTCGCGGAGGCCTGTCGGCCAGTGATCAGAGGCGCAACAACGTATCACCCTCCTCGGGGGAGAAAGAGGAGTGCGCCCAGCTGCATACAGAGCTGTGCGCGGTGGCGGAGGAGACAAATCCGTCATTGACTGCTGCATGGAGAGCCTTATATGAAAGAAGCCACGTGCAGTATTCCCAGCGGCTGGAGGGAGTTATGCGATGGGCGAGCTGTGCACTTGCGTGGCACACTCTCTCGCCACCCCCAAATGAGGAGCAGACGGTAGAGCGGCTGCTTTGCAGCTGCGTGGACGCGATTAAGCGCAAGACATTTTTGCTTCTGGAGGCGCTGCAGCAGGGACGAGAGGAGGCCATCGTGGGCCGGGCACGCTTTTTGCTGTTCAACATAACCCCCCGTCTCTTTGGCGAGTCGCAGCTGATCGATCACCAGCACACGGAGGAGCCGTTGACAGCGGAGGCGGATCGCGGCTCTCGCCAACTGTCACGATTAGGCTACTCGGTCGGCAACAAGAGCCGGGCCGCAGCGGCAAGCTTTCATATGCTCACAACGCCCACTCTCGACCTCTCCAGCAGCCATCGTGGGGCAGTGCTGAGCACGCGCAAGGCAGCCTCGCGGGCGGTGGATGCGTCTACGGTGAATATTTTCAGCAAGGGTGTCAGAAACGAGGAGGAGAGTTTGCCGAACAAGATTATCTATTACCTCATCAACGGACTTGACAAGTCGACCGACGACATCTATAACGATATGGTACTCAAGACGAAGCAAACGGTATACCAGACGGCCGCGTACAAACTGCAAGAGGACCTATGTAAGTCGTTTGCGAAGGACCGGGAGATGCTATCGGCCATTTTGATGACGCACTTAAAGTATCGACTCGAGTTCTCTCAGCCTACCATCGGTGCAGCGAGCGAGGAAGGGGGGGCCAAAGTTGGCTTCAGTCGTCACTACACAGATGAGATGATCGGCTGCGGCTTGCTGCGGGAGCTGGAGTTGCAGAAGTCGGTGTGCTCCTTTGTGCAGAGCTCGCTGCGTTCTCTCTTACACAAACTCGATGACGCGGAGAACTTCCCGTACGTAGAGGCGGTGTACATGTGCGCTACTTTGTGCCACCCCTGGGACGGTGTTGACATGTCGATCTTGCAGCCGCGAGAGATTTTTGCCTTTCTCAGGAAGCTCTTCACCACCGCGTGCGAACTGCGCCTCGAGTCTGCAAGCAGCGACCGCGACCGGTACTACGAGAGCCGTGGACTGTTTGACTTGGCGCATCGTTGCCTCGTCATTCCCAACGCGATGCTGCAGACCTCTGTGGAAGGCGTTCACGTCGTGCAAAGTGAGGTGCAGGGGCTGCATGTGGAAAACGTCAACGTTGTGTTCAGCGCGCGAACGCACTGGAAAGCACACGGCGCGAACGTGAAAATAGCGGCAAAAACAGACGAGGCAGACTATTACGCGAACTACGGCATTCCAAGTGTGATCAGCGAGTTTCCGGATGTGCATTACTTCGAGGTGGCGCTGGACTTTGCGCTGCATTCGAGCAACCCGGGGCTATCAATGGGGCTGAGTCTCGTGCCCCTCTCGCCGCTGGATCCCGTGCGGGCGGACTACGTACTCTCACTCGATTCCACCGGTCGCGTACGCCGCCCTGAGAAGCAAGATTGCCAGCTGTGCAGTCCGTGGAAGGTCGGTGACGTTATCGGATGCGGGCTCATGGCCCCATCGAACAGCGTCTTCTTCACGCACAACGGCGAGTTTCTCGGCGTGGTAGCGGATGTGCCGACTCTGTCCACTGTGATCCCCTTTGTGAGCGTGCACGGCGACGACACACTCATGAAGGTAATTGTCAACTTTGGCGAAGAGCAACCGTTTCGCTTCGACTTGGCATCCCTGCACTGCAGCTGTCGGCATCGCTATCTCACCCCGAGCGTGGTGTGCGACACGGTCATCATCACGACAGCCTATCTTGTCACCACGTGCTACAAAGCACTCTCTCAGGAGGAGGACACGGGGGTATCAAACGGCGAAGCCATCAGTGGTCTTCTTGAGAAGGCGACAGCATTTCTCAGCTCTTCGATTATGTCACTTATGGTGAAGCTCAACGCTTGCCCGCCGGGGCCGAGTAGCCGGGTGGAGCAGATCTTCGTGTCGCTCTCACGCCTGTTTCACTGCGTTTCCATCGTGATTGAGTGCTTTCGCTACGACTCCGTCACTCCGCGCACGCACGCGACAGTTCTGCAGTTGTGCGCCGCCATCCTCACACGGTGCCGTGACAGGTGGGCCAAGGTGCGCGCCTCGCAGTGTCTGGCGATGCTTTGCAAAATGCTGCGTCCGGAGTACCTGGTGGAGGCGTCAGAGACGCTGCGGGGCCTCGTATCTTCTGAGGACATTGTGCAGCAGCTGGTCGATCTCGCCCGCATCAAATTTATCAAAGAAGTGGAGGTACCCATGCAGGCACCTCGCTGGGTCGGCGACACCACAATTGTGAAGGGCAAAGGTACCTTTTTCGGGTCTGTTCCGATGCCGAAGAAGGGGACGCATCTCGTTGGGTTTCGCATCAAACGGCGACAGCAGCAAGTCCAAGGACCTGGGGCACCGCTGGGCGGGTGCTACTACCTCGGACTGGCTCACGGACAACCGTCCATTCCAAACATGGGCAATCTGATCAGCCGAAGTGACGTTTACGTGCTGCAAGACACAGACGACCAGGATCAGGTGGCGCATCTTCTCTTAAGGCGGCACTGCATTCCTCGCAACAATCACCGCCGCGTCTACGGCAACGATGAGGTGGTCTGGGTCGAGTTCAACGCGGACTACGGTGAAATCGCCTTTTATCGTGAGAACATGGTCATGATCGGCCTCGCGTTTGCGAACATTACCCAGGTCGACGATCTCTACCCGATCGCCTTTCTCTTCAACGACGATGCTTCATGCGAAATTATTGCGCCACCCTCCCTGACAGATGAGTCTGTCGAGCATTGGGCGGAGAGCCTACGCCGCAGCGCCGCGATCGCCACGCTGCAGGAGCTCCACATGATCCCTGGGTTTACCACGATCATCTCGCTTATGGTGCAGCGCTCTGTCGCTCAGCTTGATCGTGCTCTGGACGCGTGCCTTGTTGCACTGGGTGTGCTGGGGGGGGAGCGAAGTTACCTCTACTGTCAGCACGATACATATGGTATGGTCGTCGTCCACGCGATTGCCGAGGTCACCGGAAAAGTGGTTGTCTTTCTAGCCAGTGACGAAGACAAGCGGCTGTTCTCTGTGCAGCCGCAGGGGCTAAAGCCGTCTTTCATTCAAACGCCACTGTACCAGAGCAACGCGCCAGATGCACACTCCTGTGCCACACTGCTTTCGAATGAGCTGTATCGCATTCTCTACGAGGCATCCGCTGTGGCGCCGCTGCTGCAGAGCGAAGAGGAGGAGCGGCGCAAGGTGGAGCGCCAGTGCGAGGAGTCCATCAGCAGCTCCATAGCGACAAACCTTATTGGAATTCTCACGGAGCAGCAACTGGGGTCATCTACCCAGCTTTCTAGGGCGGCTTCAACGGCTCCACAGGGCCACAGCTCTGCATTTCCGTGCCGCTGCTCCAACTCGAGTGTCATTTTTTCTGGCCGGACCGTGTCGGTCGACTTACACTGCTCCACCAAGACCTTGTACGTGCCGAACCCTTCCATTGCTGTCACCACCGCTGAGGGTTGCTCTGTCGTGCGCGGGAATGTGCAGCTTGACCAACGCTTTACTCTCGCCGTCTCGGTAACGCAGACGGCGCCCAACGACCTCATGTACATCGGATTCACCACGACGCGCACGCGGTGGCCGGAGTCACAGGATGAGGTCGCTAGCTGGGACGATGCGTGGGCGCTATGCAACCGAGACTCTGTCGCCACAAACAGTGTGAACTGCTGCATGGAGCCGGGCATCATCTTTGGCGCGGCGGACAAGGTCTTCCAGAGTGGCGACGTAATACTCATGCGCGTCGATCGTAATGAAAGAACACTGGCCTTCACGCGCATAAGAAACGGTGAGCAGACTGATCTGGGTGTCTTGTTCGAGGGTGTCCCTGCCGCCTGTGACTTGCGGCCGATGGTAGTGTGTGGTGAGGAATCGGTGGTGGTTTTCTCCACACTTGACTCGTGCCTCTTCCCTGCTCGGCTCACATACCCAGTGAGTAGCTTCAGCAACCCATCTCGTGAGCGGGTGACTTGCAGCTCCTGCGCGCGGCGGCTGATACCGCCGTGGTACGGTAGCGAAGATAACGTGGCACTCTGCGAGTCATGCTTCAGCTCGTGGAAGCGGCCAAAGGACATGTTCTTTGGTGTGAGCACGGCGTCGCGCACGATACCGGAATACCTGGTCTCGGATCATTGCCCTGACACTCTCGTGGTGGGCGACTATGTGCAGCTCGAGGAGAACACCGGGCTTCAGTGGTCGACAGTGCGAAGTGTAAACGCAGAGATGCTAGGCGGCACGTGCATCGCGCTGAATGATGAGAGCTTCGCCTTCAGTGCTGAGCTACCACAGTTTGGGCAGCGCCGGATCGACGTTCAGCTCAGCCACATCGCCGGCGTCCCCGGCCACCCGTTCAGTGGCTTGCACTCCTTCACACCACTGTGGCGAGACGGGCAGCATATCCGCGCCACGTGCAGCCTCCGTGGAGACTGTATGGCGGTGAGCGCGACATTGCTGCCGACGCGCACGAAGTTGCTCGTATGCCTCCGCATTGAGAGCAACTCGCGCAGCACTCTCTTCTCCATGACCGAGGTGTTTGTAGGGGTGACAAATCTGGCCGATACATCGCGGCCAATGAGCCGTGCGGACTTGGAACATCTGTGCGCGGCGAAGAACGCGCGGGGTACGTGGTGTGACACCAACGAGAAAGTAAGCAGCAGCGGCTACATCTACATGCTCGTTGATTGTCTAAACAACTCGATTCTCTTCAGTTCGAGCCTCAGTGGTCTGCAATGCAAGCCGTTCGTCATCTCCGGCAGCGTCTCTGCTGACGCTGACGAGGACAGCCTTCGCCTTCTTCTGTTTTCACACGATCCATGCGTTGTCTACTCCAGGGAAGGACTTGTGTCTTACAACGAGTGCGTCGAGCCAAGCTTTGCGCCGCTCGCGATTGGCCTCTTCCCTGAAACAAGTGACGCCCCGTCGGTCGACACCTTCAACGAGGCTATTGTGCTGATGGACACGGTCGACCGCACTCAGGCGTACACGAAAACAGAGTGGCGGTATTCCCCACATGCCGATAAGCTGGAAAATGGGACACTCTTTTACATTGGCGATACCGTCACATTTCTCCACGATGGGGCGACCATTCGGGTCTACATACAAGGAATTGAGCTGGCTCATCTCGAGCTCAGTGAGGCACAGCGAAGCGAGCGCTTGCGTCTTGTCGCATACCTATCCACGCGTGGCACAACGGCTAAAATTGTGCCTCCTCTTTACGGTACTTCTCACCTGGGCAAGATCACGTGCGTATGCGGCCCAGACGTGGCCGTCGTCGAATGCGCAGTAGAGCACGGCACGAGCCAAAAATTCGCAATCCACAGGTCCGCGGTACGCTACTGCGCAATGGTAGCTACTGCCGGCGGGGGGCAGCTGAGCCTACGCGACGGTGACCCAGTCGCCTTCAAGATTGGTGGGCTGCAGATCTCGAAGCGTGGTACCATCGCCAGCGTGCAGGGAGCCATTGTTAATGTGTGCGAGAGCAGCGACAAGCGTAATCTCCTCTCCGTCAGCATGGGCCAATGCTTTCTCCTTCGAAACGAAGGCAAGCAACACTACAGCTACGAGCTCTACTCTCTCATCTCACCCCCGACCAGCTCCATCACCCGTGTCTTCGAAGTGGGAAAGAAAAAGTTCCGTCTGCAGAGTCGCGGGTCCTATAACGGAATCATGTTCGACTGCAAGACATCCGAGACCATTGAACTGATTGGGATGTCCGTGCTGACACGGGTCACTGGGTGCCATCAGGTGCAGACCTACTTCCGCAAGGGTTCCAGCGTCAACCACGAGCGCGACAGCCGGTCATGGACCATGATCTTCGACGATATGATTGACATGACGGCAGACCGCCAGTTCAGCATCCCATTTTCGCCCATAGTGGTGGAGAGTGGCACGACCTTTTCCTTCTACATCAACACGTCGCACAACTGCGGTGTCGGCTTCTATTGCGAGGAGGATGGCTGCAGCGGTGAGATTGGCCAGGAACTGGACACCGACGGCACTCTCTCTGTCTGCCTGGGACGAAAGAGCGGCAGCGGCGACCCTTTCACGGAGTTCAGCATGTCGCCGCGCGGGTTCTGCGGCACGATCCAGTACAAACAGAGTCACGGCTCTGCATTTCCATCAATCGAGGGAAAGCTCTTCTCCCGTCCTTCTGTGGATGCGAGCCACTGCCATTGCAGCGAATCGCTGCGCCTGATATGCCGCCCGCCAACAACATCGAAGGATATCGTCGTTACATTCGGAGTGCGGGTTTTGTCGCTCGCAGTGCGCATCATCTCCTTCAAGCTACCGGTGCTGCTGCTCAGCCCATCAGCGCATACCACGCATGGCATCTCGCACTGCTCCATCTCCATGTTCTACACGCAGGAGGGCAGCCTCGAGAGGCAGTGGGTGTGGAACTCGCGGTTCTTGGTGCACGGAAACGCTTCGGAGGTAGTGCTAAACCCAGCAAGCCTCTCTCTGGAACAAGGGACATACACGTTTCAGCTGCTGCTAAAGAACATTGAGAGCGAGGGCATGGGGGCGCCGCCGCACCTGTGCTTACTTGGTAGCAGTGAGCCATCGTACGAGCGTAAGAATGGCCTCATTGCGGTAAGCGGGTTCTTTGGTGATGTGGTATGTGAGGCGAACAGGCCAGTGCAGGAGGGTGAGCTACATACGTTGACCCCTGGCGCTCACCTGAATCAAAACAACTCCGCCTCTTACAACGGTATCATGTTTGACCTGCGTAGCAAGAAGGAGATAACCCTGGAGCAAGTCTTCTGTATCTCTCAGACTACGTCAGACTGCGTTACCGTGCGCGTCTTTTGGAGGGAGGGAAGCATGGAAGGAGCAGAGAGGGTGCCGCACCAGTGGCGTGAAGTGGTCACCAAAGAGTTGGCGGTTGTGGATAAGCACCCTTTCTCGGTCGGCCCACTGATGCTGCGCATGCGTGCCAACCAGGTCTACTCCATCTTCATCAACACGTCGTCGAGCTGCGGCGTTCGCTTCTATAACAGCAGCGACGGCCATGTTGGAGACATCCGTGATGAGTTCGACAGCGATGGCATCTTGTCCGTCTACGTTGGCCGGAAAAGCGAGTCATCGACCCCGTTTGCTGAGCTGCCACTCGAGCCGCGTGCTTTCCGTGGCCGGATTACGTACCGCACTTACGCACTACAAAATTCGGAGACGATGGAGTACGCCACATTCCCGTACGTTCGTGGCTTTCTTGTTACTCGAATGCTGGTGGCTCTCATGTCATACGTCGAGCTATCTGGCGCAGGCCACTCGGGCAACTTCTCTTATGAACAGCTGCTCAAAACCATTTCGCTCCTCGCCACGTCGCCGATGGAGTCGCTCACAGACTTGATGGGCGCGGAGAACATACTTTCATCACTCATTCGGGATTCGGGCGAGGTGCGCAACGCCCATGCCCGGATCCCAATTGCGGGAGGGCACTGCTCTCTGTTGCTGCCACTAGCGAAAGGCGACCTTGCGCTGCTGACCGACATGCAGAGCCCCGAATCGAATGCGCTAGTTCAGCTGCAGTCTGGCATGCAACCCGACGGGACGGCTCTGGTGCAACACCGGGACGTGTCACAGCCGTTCCGCGTACCAGCAAAGCGACTTCTACCCATCACCAAGTGTGCCACGTGCGGTGGCGTTTACGCTCAGGGGGATTGCGTGGCCTGCAGCACCGAGCACATCCCCGCCTCCTCCGAGGAGGCACGGGCAATTGAGATTGTTGCGAATGGGTTATTGCAGACGCGGCCGGCGCTGAGCGTTCAGGAGGCGATGGAGGCGGCAACGGCTGCTGTGGGCAGCGCCTGGCGAAGGGATGGGATGGCGGTGCCGAAGAAAGCCACATCCAAAGATAGGCCTGAGGTGCAGGTATCTGTGTCACCGCGTGGGGTCGAGTTCGCGATCCCGGTGGGACTTCTGCTCAGTGAAGAGGAGTACAGCGAGAGCGGGGGCTTCATGTGCCCGTTTGTGTTTCACCCCGCTGTTGGCGCTGCGGTCTCGCTGCGCCTTTCGACGACAAACGAGGTCTTTTCGGTGCAGTTCGTCACCAGTGGCGCTGCCTCGGCATCTGCGCAAGGGACCGACGATGCCCCTGCTCGCTTTTTACTTCTGCAGCTGTGGGGGGGCGATGACGAGATCCGAGAAGCGCTCAGCGAAGATTCTGTTTTGTTTGTCGTCTGCCGCGGTGGCGAATCGAGCGTTCCGCTGATCGAAAACGTTTACGCTGGCTACGCCGCTAGCTTGCAGCGCGATGGAGTGGTGGTGCTCTTCCTCGAAATGGAGGTGTGCTCGCCGCTCCAGCTGACGGCGCCAGTGCTAGCGAAGCCGGACTGCTGGCTGTGGGAGCACAATTCCATCGAGGCGCAGCTGTGCTCTACCAGCGCCACGTATTTAGCACACTTGTTTTCCTCCGTCGAGGAGGCGTTGGACTGGCCGCACTCATCGACCTTTATGGTGACCGTGAATGGCAAAGAGTCGACCATTTTTCTCGAGCTTCACGTTTCGGAAGTGCAGCGTCGCACGCTTTCTTCGTCTGGGATAATGGCGCGCTCCGCTTCGTCGCTGCCGCCTGTTCGGATCCGCAAGCCGTTCAGCGTGCAGAGCGACGAGTTGCTCACAATGCGGGTGACAACGGAGGGTGACTTTTTCATCTACGACACGAACGACATTGTGCGGTGCGGCGTTTCAAAGGATGAGCTTTACAGTGGCAAGCACCAGCGGCAGCTGCAGAAGATCGGATTTGTGAGCGTCGACCCGGAGAAGGTGACGGCGCTTCTCTACGTTCCGGAGAAGATACGGCGCAACCCCCCCATCACCATTGCGCAAGACGGGAGGTCGACTCTCTCGTCCCCTTCGTTGCCCCCCAAGACATACTCGCCGACCTGGGTGAAGCTGGATGCCAGCCGCATCACCGTGACGCGCAACGGCCTGACTGCGAGCTCCGTGAACGAGCTCGGCGGCGGTGACGCTGTGATGGGGACGCCACTGCCAGCCACCGGCGTGTCGTCCTTTGTCGTGCACATCCACCGCAAAGATTCCCAACCAGGCACGCCTCTCGGCTCGGGGTTCTTTGCCGGGGTCGCCCTTTCCGACTTCGCTCAATTCGCGCCCGATTACTCCGCCATAAAGACGTGCGTCGGGTCACTGTGGGTGGTGCAGGACGTCCAGGATGAGGACTCGATGCCGAATCAGGAGCTACTGCCTCCTCTGATGCGCGGCTCCTACGGCCAGGGGGTCCTTTTCTTTGACAGCACAAAACTGGTATTCATTGTCGATCGAAGCAACGGAACGCTTTCCCTCTCGCGTGACAACGAGTCCCCGCAGGTGGTCTTTCAAGGAATACCGCCCGGCGCGTCCGTGTCGCCATTTGTGCGGCTCGACCACCCAAACTCCTCCGCGACCCTGGCACGCTTTTCCAGCCCCGTGGAGCACGCACGGCTGCACCAGCCATCGCTGGAGAAGGTCCTCGGGCTGCAGCCCATCACCCCGTCTCTTCTGCGTCGCTACCCGCTCTTCATGGTGACGCAGACCTTCCCCTTCATCTCGGAACTCGTACGCCGGCTCCCCACTCGTCTCGCCGGAGTGTTGGAGCGCTGTTGGGGTGAACAGACTGCGCGGTCCCGCTTTGAGTACCGTGTGTCACAGGTGCTGGAGGAGCTGACGGACATGGGTGCCTTTGCCCGCTCCTCACCCAGAATGAACGACGCCGACGTAGACCGCATCGTTGACTACCTGATCAGATCGTCTCGCAGGGAGGTGGTGGTGTTTCCGGTTTGCGCAAGCCAGGCAGGTGCACGAGCATCGCTAGACAGCAGCATCGGCGCGCACGTGCGGCTGCCGCCAACGTACGAGCTTGTGGGGCGCGTGGGGGCGACCAACATGGTGCGCGTCCTGCACTTCGATCAGAGGTTCGGCGCCATAGAGCGCACCTTGCACCTCTTCTACCTTGACGACCCGACCCTCAACCTTCACAGCACGAACGACGTTTTGCCACACCTGTCGGTGATGCGCCAGCACGAAATTCTGCCCGCGCTTAACATCGCAGACGCCGTGGCGGTTATTGCAGGCGGGTGGTTTGATTGCACCCTGGCGGACTACGGCGCAGTGCTGAATGCGAAGGCGGAGGAGGAGATCGCCTCCTCGCTGGTCTACGCGTTGGAACACTGGCACCTGCACCAGCTGCCGCACGGTCACGTGCACCCGAGAAACATTTACCTGCGTGTTGCACATGGAGAGGTGGTGGAGTGCAGTCTGTGGAACGTGCATCGGCTGTCGCCGTCGAGCAAGTACGCTTCGCAGGAGCTGCGCGACGCGGGCGCCCGCTCCTCCTTCGGGGACCGCTGGGCATGCTGGCGAATCCTACACTCCTTCGAGCACCTTCTCACTGGCGACCCGCGCATCGCGCAGCTCATCGGCCTTTTGGTAGACAAGGATACCAGTATATCACACGCACTGCAGCTAAGCGAGGCGTTTCAGGGCAACATCAATGACAGCGGAGAGGGCCCAACATTCTCGCTGCGGACGGGGTCGCGGCTGCGTGGTGGATCTGGGTCGTACAATGGCATCATGTTTGACGTCGTTGCCAAAAGTAACACCATTCGCGTGACGAAGCTGTCCTTCATACCAGACGCGAACACGGTTGCAACTGTCCGGCTATTCGCGCGCAGTGGAGGCTTTATGGGCTTCGAACGCGATGCTGAAGCGTGGACGAAGCTTGTGGAGGAGGAGCTAACCTTGAGGGACACGTGGGAGGTGACGCTGGAGAATTTCGAGCCCATCACGGTGCCCGCCGGCGCGCGTGTTGGCATCTTTCTTCACACTACGAGCGGCAGCGGTGTGCTGTTCTTCTCGGAGAATGAGGGACTGCAGGGCAAAACTGGCGATGTGGAGGAGGAAAACGATGACATTGGCATCACCATCGGCAAGAAGAGCGAAAGCGCCACGCCGTTCGTGGCGGTGCAGAGTCAGAAGCGTCTGTTGAAGGGCAGCATCACATATACCGTCCTCATGCGATCGAGCGGGCCGCGCAGCTGTCTCATCTCTTCCTGTGAGACCAACATCAGCAACGGTGAAGATGAGCAGGTGGCACTGCGTTTGGTGCACGTTCGCAGCGCGGCTAGCGAATGCCATACACCTTCTCAGGCGCCGAACGGGGAGAGCGAAGACAGAGGCAATGATACCCGGCTTACCGAGACTCCGTTGCCACTGAAGTCGCCCGCATACCGTCTTCAAATCCTCGGTGTACCAACCGCGCAGCGCGACGGGGTACACGAGGATAACGTGCTGACGCTCGCTGCACCAACTCAGTTCGCGTGGTGCCGCGCATCCGAGGTGGTGGCGACCCGGGCGGAACCACTACTAGAGGCTGCTGAGCCGCTTGCTGGTTACCTTGCCGCCGAGTCCCTGCGCAGGCGACGAGAATTGCTGCGGCACCGCACTCTCAGCAGCAGCGTATTCTCATGTCGCGCGTTGCATTTCAGCCCCCTCTTCACCCCTGAGAAGGAGGCTGGTGCGCCATCGTCAATAGACATGATCACACACCCGATGCTCATTGGTGGCAGAGTGTTCGTCTCGGAGCCCATATCGGCCTCCTGCACTCTATCCTTCTGGCAGAGAACAGCGGGGGCGGCGTTGTTGCTGGTGATGGATCACATCCCCGAGCCCGATGAGGTGATTCAGCGGCTGACGACATCGACGTCGAGCTCGCTGGTTGGTCTACGCAGCTGTGGCGGATTCGTGCACGTCGATAGCGATCTTCGGTATGTGACATCGACACGCAATCGGGTGCATTTTCGGCTCAAAGCGCCTTTGTCGTGCCGCCCGGTCTTTGTCGTGGCACGACTTCGAAACATAGGACACCGCGACTCCAAGTTATACGCCTACAGTAGTGCCATGGATCCCGATTCGTTTACCCCTGCGGCAGACGGGTGCTTCTTCATGACCAGCCAAAACACCACCGAGTGCGATGAAAAGGCACCGCTGGCGCCTACCTGGGGCGCCTTTGGCGGTTTTCGGGCGCTGGAAAGGCGCGACGGCGGCGGCGCAGGCTCGGCGACGGTTGTCCAAATGGATTCCTTTCTCTCTAGCAAGAGTGAGGCGCGCGTTGTGAGCGTGCCTTGGTGCTCAGGAGAGACCGAGACAGTCGTGCAAGAGACGGTGAAGGGTGGGGATCCTCCAGTGACTCTGGCGTTGCGGCCGACCCCGTGGCGGGCGCCGCTCCTGGTGGAATTGCGGGAGCAGGCGAGGTGGAAGTCGGTGCGGCACCTCATCGACTTCACGTGCCTATCCTCGTCACTCGCGCTTTGCGGCAAGTGTGGAGCGTGGCAGGTAGCAGGCGGCATCAACTGCAGTGGAGTAGTGTCGTCTCCGCGCTTCACCGCCGCGGAGCGGCACCGTGTGCTCCTACGGCTGCAGTTTCCGCGCCGTATGCCGTTGTGCCTACAACTCGACTGCAAGAGCGGCGCGGCGAGTCCGATTCGACTGCTGCACGGATCCTACAAGTCCTTGCGCAGTCGTCTCTTCGATCCGGCGGTGCGCGAGGTGTTTGTGTGCCTTGACATCAACTTACAGACCCGCGAGGTCCTCGTGTTGAGCAGCGACGGCACTGTCTATCACCCTTTCATTGAAGAGAGCGTTCCTTCGTCTGACGTGCAGCTTAGTTTTGTCTCTCACGCGCCGGGATCGGAACTGAATGTGATTGAATGGAGGGTTTGCTCTTCGCAAATCCGCGGTGAGATGACGACGCCGGTGCTTCAGGAGGTGATAGAGGAGACAAAAATGGAAGAGCTATCGGCAAACACATCCTTGACGGTCGGGACTGTGTGCCGCCACTCGCCGCGTGGATCCTTCACGGCGAGCCGCGAGGTAAACCTTTCGCCGGAGAAGCAGATGGGTGTGCTTATGGTGACGTACGCAAGGATGCTGCTGGAAAGGATGCTTCTGTCTCAGGAACAGGCACGAGTGGCCGCGCAGCCGCAGTTTCTACGACTTCTCTCCTTTACAGCCTTGCGCACACACCCCGATATTGCACGCGTCCTCGATGGCGAGATCAAGCACGGCTCTTTCCGGCTCCTTTCTCAGTGCGTGGCACACTTATCGGCGCCGTTCCTGATGCAGGGAGCAGCAGAGGTCGATACCAGCATCAACGTGATCGCGTCTCTAATGCACAACGATGTTTTCCGGCGCACGATTTTGAACGTGTTTGGAAGCACGCTTGCTGTTATTCTGCTGAGAGCTGCGACGGCGTACTCGCGGTCGACGCGGCACGCGGCGCTTCAGTGCGTTCAGGAGCTGCTGGCGGACGAGCGCGTGCCGCTTCCGTCTCACCGTGTGCTGTCGGCGCACCTTCGCCCGCTGACAGACATGATGGCATCCCTGTGCCGGAGCGAGCGCATGAGCTCGGCCGTCGTGCAAACCGGTGTCACGATCATTGCAAACCTGATCGAGCGTTACCAGCACGAGCGACCAGCGTCCCCGTACCGCGATGCACCAGCAGAAATACCCTACAAGCTAGTCCTTTGCGCTCGCGAAATCGTGCGCGCCATGATCCATCACCCGCCGCTGCCTTTTCCTTCGGCCATGGTGGCGGAGGTGACTTCGCAGCACACGATGCACTGCGAGGTTGTAAAGCGTGCCTTCGACGCGGAAAATAGGACGTCCTCGATTGGTGTGTTCAAGGAGCAGGGCCGGCACCCAGATAGCAGCATGTCCTTCACTGTGCGACTGAACGGTAACCGGCGCGGCTCCGTTGTGGTTGGCTGGAACTCGGCGACACCGCGGCCGCAGCCGCAACATGACTCCTTGCCGTATTTTGGCTACTTCGTAGATGGGCGCACCGGGGCGGTTTTTCTGTGCTACAACCACACCAAGTCACTGAAAGGCCTCGCCCTACGCGTCAACGCTGGCGACGAGCTCGTCGCGAGCGCCAATTACAGAGATCACAAGATCATCTTTGAGCTGAAGCGTGCCGGTATCACTGTCGGGGAGACTAAATTCGATACAGAGCGCGAGACCATTGGGCTACCGTTCTTCTCCGCCGAGTACTGTGATGACGCCACGGTCGACCTCAAGTCCTTTCGTTCAGGACCGCAGACACTCTCTGTATCTCGGCTTTATGAGCAGATTATCCGGGCCCCCTACGAGCTTGACCAGACGCCGCCGCAATCGTACGAGTTTTACGCGGAGCTCAATCTGTTTGTGCAAACGGTCTTGAACGTGCACAGCAGTGCCGATATCGTTTCACGTGTGACGAGTGACTCGACCGTCGCAAGTCACGAGCTGGCCAGCTTCCCGCAGGTGTCTTCGGTGCTGAACGCCAGCGCCTTTGCCGAGAAGGTGGAAGTTGCCCCACTCAAGCCGTACCTTGTACGCCTGAAGAAGCTAGACGAGCTCACCGCGGAGTTCGCCCCTCTCATCAACTTACGCCGGCGCACGGAGCTGTTCGACATTTTCGGCATTCTGAAGAATCTCTGCTCCCGGGAGACAGAGGAGCAGATTCAGACGCGCATCATGGCACCGTTTCAGAACATGCAGGGCAAGAAGGTCTCGGTCACGATCCACACGATGCAGGCGCAGCCCACGAGCTCGACGGGCCCCTTCCAGACACTGATGCGTTCCGTTTTCGGGCAGCTGTACCTGCAGCTGCAGCAGGCCACAATCGACATCTTCTTTGTCTCACCGATTTTTACCGTAAAGCTTGCAGGCTTCGGCTCCACAGACGCCGGCGGCCCTTACCGTGATGTGCTCTCACAGCTGGCCACGGAGATCATGACGACGCACCCTAGCAAGCAGTGCCAGCTGAATCCGCTCTTTGTGAACTGCGGGCGCGGCGATGTGACGGCGATTATGCCGAATGTTTCCCTCATGGGTAGCGCGCAGATACCTCTCATGCTGGAGTTCTTTGGAAAACTTCTCGCGTCCCTTTTCCTCACCCAGGATGTGCTGGCGGTCGAGCTGCCTCCTCTCTTTTGGAAGCTATTACTTGGAGAAGAGGCCACCATCAACGACTTGGCTACGCTTGATGCCGATATTGCGAAGCTTCTCCAACCAGAGGAGCTGATGATGCGCAGCCAGGACGAGCTGGAGGAGCGGTTCCCCGGCATCTCAGCGATGTGGAAATCCATCGTAGACGACAACCAGCAGTTCCTCCTCGATGAGAGCCTTCCGCCGGAGACTGTGGACGGTGCACGACTCCTCTCCCGCCGTATCATGATGAGCGAAATCGGCCGCTTCGAGGAGGCCATCAGCTACATCCAGCAAGGCTTCGATCAAGTTCTTCCTTTGTACACCTTGCAGGCCTATCGCTGGCAAAAGGTCGAGCTGCTCATCTGCGGAACCCCCAAGCTTACCTTCGCCGATTTTATCAACAGATGCGATATTCAGCTTTCCACGGCGGACGCAAGCATGTTTTTATCCGTTCTCGAGGGCATGACAGACGAGGACCGTACTTTGCTTCTTCGCTTTACCACCGGCCAGTCACGCCTTCCTCTCAAGACAAAGATCAAGGTGACTCATAACGGCAACAGGGATACACTTCCCACAAGCAGCACCTGCTTTTTTGCTCTTCGCCTTCCCACCTACTCTTCCGCGGAAAAGATGAAGGAGCGTATCTTGTACGCTGTCCGTCAGTGCAAGGCAATCGACGCGGACGGTCAGGCACGTGAGCACCTAATCATCGATTGATACAACACTCCCTACATGCATCATTTTCTTTAAACCTTCTGGTATTTTTCTTTCCCTCTCCCTCTCTGACTGTGTGTGTGCGTGTCTGTGTGTGTGTACTGCGCGGTGCATCCCTCCTCCTATACGCGGTCCGTCTATTAGGCGTTGTCACTTTTTTTATTATGCGGTGCTTTGAGGTTGCATTGACCTTGCTGGTTGTCTTTTCTTCGCTGCTTGGTGGCTTTCCTTTCCCCATGGGAGTGTACCGTTGACGCTTTGTAGCGTCGCATCTTCTCTCAGCGCTCTTCTCTGTCGCCACTGCCTACTCCCTTTCTAGCTTTGACCGACCATGGCCTCTTGTCTCCTCTTCTTCTCCTTGTGCGACTCCTATCATGGGCTCGTTGACTGAACATTTTTTTCGAATCTTTCCATCTCGTTTCGTGTTTATGTATCTGTGTGAAATATGGATGGAGATGCTGGTGCGTCTCAGCTTCGCTATGCTTTTTAACCCGTTCCACGCGCGCGCACTGCTGCCTCTTCTCCATAGGACTCCCTACGTTTTTAGCCGGCGTATATGATCATCAACAGCATTCGTATATGTGAAGCAATGATGACCAGAAGAGAAGTTCCATCGCTAGCGCAAACACTCTGTTGAGGTCTGATCTGAACGTACGGTATCCCTGGAAGGAAATGCCTGACTCCTTCGCAG
>NC_090170.1:2052500-2054861 GCF_017916325.1 Leishmania martiniquensis
TTGAGGTTAGGGTTAAGGGTTGGGGTTAGGGTTGGAATTTAAAATTTAAGGATTTAGAGTTAGGAATTTAAGGAATTTAGGAATTTAGGGATTTAAGGATTTAAAAATTTAGGAATTTAAGAATAAGGTTAGGGATTGGAATGGGTTAGGAATTTAGGAGATTTAAGAGTTAAGATTCAAGGGTTTAGGGAGGTTAGGAATTTAGGGGTAGGAATTTAGGGATTTAGAGGTTGCAGGATTTAAGAATTCAGGGATTAAGGGTTAGGGATGAAGTTGGAGTTAAGATTTAAGAATTTAGGGTTAAGGTTAGGAATTAGGAATTTAGGAAATTAGGAATTAGGAATTTAAGAATTAGAGTTAAATTTAGGAATTTAGGGATAGAATTAGGGTTAAGATTTAAGGGTTAAAAATTTAAGTTAGGAATTTAGGAATAGGATTAAGGATTAAGATTAGGAATTTAAAAATTTAAGAATTCAAGAATTTAAAAATTTAAAAATTTAAAATTTAAAAATTTAAAAATTTAAAAATTTAAAAATTTAAGAATTTAAAAATTTAAAAATTTAAAAATTAAAATTTAAAAATTTAAGAATTTAAGAATTTAAAAATTTAGAAATTTAAAGGTTAAGAATTTAGAATTTAGGAATTTAGGGGTAGGAATTTAAGATTTAGGAATTTAAGGAATTTAAGGGATTTAGGAAATTTAAGGAATTTAGGGTTAAGGTTTAAGGATTTAAGGAATTTAGGGATTAAAAATTTAGGAATTTAGAAGTTAAGAATTTAAGGATTAGAAATTTAAGAATTTAAAATTTAAAAATTTAAAATTAAAATTTAAAAATTTAAAAATTTAAAAATTAAAATTTAAAAATTTAAAAATTTAAAAATTAAAAATTTAAAAATTTAAAATTTAAAAATTTAAAAATTAAAATTTAAAAATTTAAGAATTTAAAAATTAAAAATTTAAAAATTTAAGGATTAAAAATTTAAGAATTTAAGGATTAGGATTTAGGGTTAAGGATTTAGGGATTTAGGGTTAGGGTTAAGGGTTAGGATTAGGGTTAAGGGTTAGGGTTAGGGTTAGGATTAAGGTTAGGAGTTAGGGTTAGGAATTTAAGAGTTAGGAGTTTAAAAATTTAAGAGTTAAAAATTTAAGAATTAAGAATTTAAAAATTTAAGGATTAAGGATTAAAAATTTAAAAATTAAGAATTTAAAGATTAGGGTTAGAAATTTAAAAATTTAAGAATTTAAGGAATTTAGGGATTGGGTAAGGTTAGATTTAGGAGTTTAAGGGTTAGGAATTTAGGAATTTAAGGTTAGAATTTAGGGATTTAGAGTTAGGAATTTAAGGAATTTAAGAATTTAAGGAATTTAGGAATTTAAGGAATTTAAAGGTTAGGAATTTAAAAATTTAAGGTTAGAATTGAAGATTAGGAGTTAGGATTTAGGAATTTAGGAATTTAAGAATTTAAGATTTAAGGAATTTAAGGGTTAGGGATTTAAGGAGTTAAGAATTTAGGGATTAGGAATTTAAAAATTTAGAATTAGAGTTAGGAATTTAAGGTTAGAATTTAAGAATTTAAGGAAATTTAAAATTTAAAAATTTAAAAATTTAAGAATTGAAATTTAAGGTTAGAATTTAAGGTTAGAATTTAAAAGTTAGGAATTTAGGAATTTAGGGATTAAAGTTAAGAATTTAGAATTTAAGGAATTTAGGGATTTAAGGAGTTAGGAATTTAAGGAGTTAAGGAATTTAAGGATTTAGGAGTTAGGGTTTAGGGTTGGAGTTAGGAGATTTAGGGGTTGGAGTTAGGGTTAGATTAGGGTTAGGGTTAGGGTTTAGGTTAGGGTTAGGGTTAGGGTTGATTGGGGTGGGTTAGGGTTGAAGTTAAATTTAGGGTGGTAAGTTTAGGGTTAGGGTTAGGGTTGGGGTTAGGGTGGGGTTAGGGTTGGGGTTGGGGTTGGGGTTGGGGTTGGGGTTAGGGTTAGGGTTGGGGTTGGGGTTGGGGTTGGGGTTGGGGTTGGGTTAGGGTTAGGGTTGGGATTGGGTAGGGTTAGGGTTGGGGTTAGGGTTGGGGTTGGGGTTAGGGTTAGGGTTAGGGTTAGGGTGTTGGGGTTAGGGTTAGGGTTAGGGAGTTAGGGTTAGGGTTCAGGGTTAGGGGTTAGGGTTAGGGTTGGGTTGGGTTAAAGGTTGGAATTGGATTAAGGTGAGTTGAATTGGGGTAGGAATTTAATTCCAAGATCTAAAGGAATTCAAGATTTGGTGGAATTTAGGGTTAGGAATTCAGGTGGATTAGGGTTAGGGGTCAGGTGCAAGGTCCAAGTTAGGAATTAGGAGTTGGGTTAGGGTTAGGAGTAACCCTTAA
>NC_090171.1:10000-60000 GCF_017916325.1 Leishmania martiniquensis
AACCCTTAACCCTTAACCCTTAACCCTTAACCCTTAACCCTTAACCCTTAACCCTTAACCCTTAACCCTTAACCCTTAACCCTTAACCCTTAACCCTTAACCCTTAACCCTTAACCCTTAACCCTTAACCCTTAACCCTTAACCCTTAACCCTTAACCCTTAACCCTTAACCCTTAACCCTTAACCCTTAACCCTTAACCCTTAACCCTTAACCCTTAACCCTTAACCCTTAACCCTTAACCCTTAACCCTTAACCCTTAACCCTTAACCCTTAACCCTTAACCCTTAACCCTTAACCCTTAACCCTTAACCCTTAACCCTTAACCCTTAACCCTTAACCCTTAACCCTGTTTGTAGGGGGAAGAGGTGGTGGGGGTCAAATGAAGCAGAGGAAAGAGAGAGAGTATGCAGTGGGCGCCACTTCCTGTGTCTTCTGAGAATCTGCTGAAAAATGGTGGCGGGGCAGTGGTAGTCGAGTTGGTGATAAAAGGCGCCCTATGAATGCGCTGCAGGAATCAGCGTGGGAGACTAGGGAGAGTAGAGTCTCTCGCGTGGTAAGGAGTTCCCCGTACGAGAAGCAAAGAAAGAGCAGCCCAAAGTACTAGAGACCTTCTTTTGGGGAGCTCCAGGGAGGATTCAGGGCCGAAAAGTCGCTCTGTGGCTGGTGTGTAGTGGAATCAGCTCGCGCCCGTAGAGTCAGATGGATGGGAGATAAGGGGATGAGGGCGGTGAGAGTCTTTGTTGAAAGAGATGGAGAAGGTGCATTCTGAGCCACGCTGGTTGTTGAAACGCACCACAGGTCAGGCAGCATGTCAAACCGTGTGGGAAAATGGCATACACCAAGGGTAGTGCCACTCGTCTTTTCTCAGAGCCATGCAGATGGGTTCACTCTGAAGGTGAGCGTCACATCAAGGCGATACTCACTCTGTTCTTGCTCCGAAAAGGCTTTGTTGCTGACTACCCTCCCCAGAGCCGAGGGATAGGTGCACCATAGAATGCACCTCAGAGCACCAGCGATGAAGAAAATGGAGTAAGAGAAGTTTGCCAAAAAGAAGGGAAAACTGTGGGCGCCATCGATGAGCGAATGGGGAAGCGAGGGCCGAGTGAAAAAAACGGGAGTCAGTCGAGCAGCTCGATAGAGCAAAGCCAAGGAATCACGTGTTCCGCTTGACTGAACCAAAACACACGTCGGTCGTTGATTGTGCTGGTGAGGAAGCAAATGATCAAGAGAGGTAGCAGACGCTCGAAAGAGAACGGGTCTCAGATATTCTGTAGAGGCGAAAAACAAAGGGAACGCATCACGGAGGAGCGCACGCGTTCTCTTCACAGGAACCGCTGAAGGCGAGGGCCGCATCACGACACCTGCGTGTGGACCTCGCACAGCAAAAAGCGAGCACAGTCGTGTAGAAGGCCGCCTGCGGGGGGAGGGGTGGGGGGTCAGGAGGCGTGTAGGGTTAGGGAGCAGACGCAGAGAGGGGACACTACACAAGCCCCCTTACTGCATCACAAAGGAGAGAGGGGCGGGGGTAACACTCATGGAATGGGACGGATCACACTGTTTGTGGAGTGCATGCCAATGAGTGGCACGGCCTCCACCGAAAGGCGCCCGCCACCTCGAAGACCAAAGAAGAAAGACAATTAAAGAGTTTTCGAGGACGCGTTTCACAATACCACCGAACGGAAACGATGAAAAGAGCATTAGAAGAACAGACATGAAGAGGCGGCGACCTCAACACACTCATCTTCACCGCCTCTTGAAATCGCCGTGGCAGCGACGCAGGGCCTTAGAGCTCAAAAAGAGGACGCACCGCACGCGCATAAAGCCGCGGCTTCAGCAATCAAGAAAAGGCTACCTCTTACCAGATTCCATGATGCACTCGGCGATGTGCTCTTTGCCGCGCTTGTACCGAACATCGTACACCGCAACATCGTCCCTCTCGGCTACGATGTACGAGGGGCGTGGGTCGCCTCGTGCCCATTCTACATCCAGTACGCTTCCCAAGCCCACCATCGACTTGGGTACCTGCGACGCTACCCACTCCCCCATGTTCTTGGTTGCATTCTCCTCAATGGTGTTCACGTCGACCCCCTGCTGTACCAACTGCTGCGCCTCCTCTGCCACCTTGTACTCGTTCTTGAAGAAGTAGTGGACATAGTAGGGAATCGCTGGCATAGCAAAGTGAGTCAGCACTGAGATCCACGTGAGATTGAAAGGTATTGGTCGTAGAATCTGATGCGCCCGGGATCGCTTGTCGGCGATGTAGCATACACGTCGCCTTGGGCACAGCCGCCGCACGTCTTCAAGGTGGTCGCGCACCTGTTTCCCGACAAGCTTATCCTCAAACTGCATAATTAAGCCGAGGTATTGGTAGTCGAGGGTCGAGTTGTACGGCCTTGTCAACAACTTCAGCAGAAGAGCGTTGCTGCCGTCAAATGGATTCAGAGCAGCCAGGACGAGGCGACGATCGAGGACGTAGCCCACGCCGTTGCCGAATACGATCCCACTGGTGTAAAGCCACCAGATTCGATAAAGGCATTCCTGTGTAGTATCGATGCCGCGCGTCGTTGGTATAATCCCGTCGTGCGGGATAGTCGCCGTCAAGTTGCGCGGTTTGTCCCATCCACCCCGAACATAGCGTAGGTCACTGAGGTACTGTGGCACCTTCAGGTACATGTCGTCGTCGCCCTTCATCAGGTACGGCACGTCAGGAAACGCAGTGTAGGCGTAGTTCAGCCATAGGGCGACTTTTTGGCTCATGCCCACTTCCGTCGGCACACCCCACGAATTACGCATGCCAATCTTTTTTCTCGTAGTCGCCTTTCGGTCTGTCAAAAAGTCGACCCATAACGCATCGCGATGGCGCAACGCCTCCTGCCACAGGGCAGTGGAGACATGGCACACGTACTGGGCCGCTGATGTGAAGGCGGGTGTCACGGGCAGTGAGAGCGCAGAGGAGAGAGTCGCAAGCGGCAGAGTCCCGTTACGAACGGCTTCGGGAGTCACCACAGAGGTCGTCACACCAGCGCACGGCGACTTCCACACCGCGTTGTCGCCAAAGGCGACAGCGCGCCACCCACGGCGCAGCACCACACGGCGCTGCGCATATGTGGGTGCACTCGCAGTGCTTCCGAGCTCCGCCGCCAGCCGCTGTGCGCTCGCTGCGGCGTACTCGCTCACCGTTGGTGCCAACTGCGTCAAGTTGACGGCGTGTTGCGTCAAGTTCTTAGAATGCCGCTCTGCAGCAGCATACACGTAGAGCACCAGGAGCGCGCCGTTGAAGTTGTTCTCGCTGCGCGCCACCTCACGATAGGTCAGCCACGTCGCACGCTGCGCATCTCGTAGCGGGTAGCGCTTCGGCTGGTCCGTCGAGGGTATGCCCATGACAATTAAGTGGTGCGGCAGTGGTTCCGTCCTGCTCTTCCACTGCACGTCGATATTGAAGCTGCGTTGGAGCGCATACGACTGCTGTACCCACGGCCACAGCGCCAGTTCCGCTGCAGCATCCACATCGTCCGTCACACTTGCCATCGCAAACAGCATGGGCCCAATAAGACCCAGCGGTGCAGATGTCGTGGCAAAGACGGGATGCTCCGTGGCCATCTGATTTGGCTGCCTCTCCGTCACGGCCTCTGAGCCCCCAGCGGCCGCAGCACGGTATGTTACACTATCGAAGCACATCGTGCAGCTCTCGTCGATGACGCGCAGCGTCCATGAAGGCAGCTGGTCACAGTCCAGGCGAATCCTGTCGCCTACCTCAGTCAAAGCCAAGCGACGCTGCTCGAGCGTTAGCCGCTCTATCGCATCCTCGTGCCGCACCAGCACAGAGAAGGTCTCATTACGTTGAGGCCGAATCCATTCCTTCACGGAAGGCACAAATGATGAGTTAAGTTGCAGCATATCACTGGTCCCGAAGGAGTTGATAGAATGGTAAATGGTGAGTGTGAAAGCAATAAGAACGACTAGTGCTGTCAGGTGGCAACGCCGAGTGCGCGGAGGCGCACCTAGAGAAGCGAATCGACACAGATGCCCGCATAGCCGGAGCAGGGAAGTCCGTGCTACTCTACTCTGTAAGCCATTGGGTTTCGCGGGTGTGCCTGTTTTTTTTTCCCTTGTACTCGGCAGCCGAGTTTGGTCCAGCTCCGCCTGGCTGCGCGCAGAAGAACGGCAGTCGACGTTGCTGGCACCGCTGCTCACCGCGGAACCTCTCTGAGAGACCAGGCATGTATGGGAGGGTGCGGAGCCGAGGGCCTCCCCAGGTGTAACCGCGTCGTCAATGTCTCGCTCGTTGCGCATGTGGATTCGACCGCTTCAGTTTGAGGCGAAGGCTGGCGGAAGGCACCCAAGATCTGCAGGAGAGCGGCACGACACAAAGCACCGGTCACCGTGTAAAGGAGAGCAGTAGGATAAGCACACGTGAGGCCCTGGGTAGATGCAGGCGAAAGGGGAGTGGATATGGAGAGGGGCGCAAGGAGGCACAAGGCAGCGGTTGAAAAGCGTTGTGAGTTGCTAGGCGCGATCGTCAAGGGTGCGCCAGCGAGCCGATGGCCAGTGCGCTACTTGCATGGATGCGCGTCTATCGAGAAGCCCGCGGGGTGGCGTCGGGAGGAAGGGGAGCACAGTTAGATGGCGGAAGGTCTCACAAAGTTGTCAAGTCGAAGTGACAGTGAAAGATGGCGCTGCATCACGCTACATCGGTGCGCATGGGGAGGCAAGCTTGCCTCTTCAGTCGTGTAGGCAGCTGCTGTACGCACGAGGTCGCAGGGTTGCCTCTCCGAGAGAAGCGCTGGCCCGTCTCCCCTTCGCGAGGGCGCGCGCGGCAGCGCTCAGGCCGCTGGCTTCGTGGATGCGTATGGCCGTGCGATGGAAAGTCGTCATTGTCATGCATAGGGAGGTAAGCCTGCACATGCTCAAGTCGTAGGCGTGCCAGCAGTATCGCTGCCGCCTCGACTAGGCAAGAAGAAGCAGAGTCAGAGACACATCCACAGAGGCGGAAGAAATCGAGTTGAGGATGCAATCGCAGAGGGCGACACGCTTCGGCGGGTGCGATGCTCTAGGTGGGTCACGTCGAACAAGGGCACGAAAGGCCTCCCCTTTACCAGAAACTACGTGGCATGCGGTGGTCAGCCAGTGCAATCCAGCGGGAAAAAGAGCAGCACCACAGCACCCTATGCCTTCCAACGAAGCAGAAGGCTCGGTAGGTCGGACCGAAGGACCAAGAAGCAAAGAGCCCGGAGTAGCGAGGCGAGCAACACGGCGCTGTGGAACCTCTCATCGGCGACTAGACGCAGTGGGGAGGGAGAGCAGGACATCAGGGTCTCGATCAAATGCATCGCACAATCAGCACTTACACGTGCAGGTGCCGGACTGGGCGTAGAACAAGGAAGCTTACGTACTGAAATGGAAAGGGTGAACGCGCCACACGCGCATGAGGTCGGAGAAGCGTACACGGCAGTCGCGCGTGTCCTTTGCTACCACTTTGCCACCTTCCCTCTCTGCGCATGCTCCGTTGTTTGAGCAGCTGCACCATTGTCTCCCATTAGCTCTTCTCTAGGTGAAGCGCGCCCTTCGCTTCCTGCCATATGCCTCATGAAGCGGGAGGGCGGATGCACGCCAGACGGCAGCGCACGACCTCGCGCGCTCTCTGCATCTGGGCACCCCCGTCTGTGAGTTCGCGTGTCATGCATGAAAAAAAAGCGGGCCGGAGGAGACAAAAAATGCAAAAAAAAAAACGGAGGGTGAGGCACGAGACTGCGGCATAGCAAATGAGTGAGCAGGCGGGATGAGGAGAAGTAACGGCCACGGAGGCGGCTCAGCATACCGCGTGGCCAGTCTCAGTACCTGCAGCGCTTACACGGCGAAGTTGCACTGAGCCTTTCTGCCCCGTCGGGTGCCGAAAGCGCGCGTCAAGCGCGGGCGAACGCTCTCTCCCTCTCTCTAGATGGGCTCGGGTTCGGGCACCGCTTTTGTTTTGTTTCTTTTCTCCTATCGCCAGCCGCCAGAGGATGGGCTGAGGGGGTCAGCACATGGCCCGTGAAGCGGAAGTCGTGGAGAGGAAGCGATTGGCGAAGGGGGAGAGCCCTAGGCAAGACAGAGTAGAAGAAAACAGTTTGGACAGAAGAAAAAAATGTGTATCTATGAATGGACGGCAAGCCGTACACGCGCGACTGATCACGCGTAGCCGTACAGGATGTGGCCGTGCTTGCGCAGCGCGTTCACGACGTCCGACGCCGTCACAGTCTTCTTGCGCGCGTACTCGGTGTAGGCCGTGCTGCAGCGCACAATGTCCTCCACGTAGGCCTTCAGCACGCGGCGCACCTCATCGTAGATCTCGCTCGAGATGCGCTTCACGCCGCCGCGGCGCGCGAGGCGTCGGATGGAGCCGCGCGTGATGCCGCGGATGTTGTCGCGCAGCACCTTCTTCTGTCGCTTCTGGTGGCCCTTGGCATCAGTGGAGCGCTTACCCTTGGCCATGGTTGGATATGTGGGGAATGTGTGTGTGTGTAAGAGGAAATCGATGTGATGGTGGGCTGCGTAGCGATCTGGGAGTAGGGGCATGAGAACAAAGGAAGAAGCGGAAAGGAAATCCACTGCCACTAAGACGTTGTTGCATCGAGGAGGGATAAAATTGGCATGCGCGTCTACAAACACTTGTGTTCGGGCGCGTATTGTCGGCAGAGGCACCATTTATTTCGAGCCGAACCCAGGAAGCAATCTGTGAGAATGTACTAAGCTCTCTTTTTGACAAGGGAGGTAACGAGGTGCTCTTGTAAGAAACGTACGCATGCAAGCACCTCTTAAGCATGTCATCCTTTTTGCTTTAGAAGGTCCGATGCCGAGCGACTGCTCTCACGGTACGCGATCTCATTCTGAGAGCGTGTAGGAGTGATATGGTGCTACGTGGTTTCATCGCTGCGATAATATGAGAAGCGCGTCGCCATTCTCCCTCTCGGCGGACTCTTTTTATGTAGTCACGGAAGATGTGTAGGTAGTAGTTTAGAGCATTGGCAACTTAATTCCTCAAGCTAGGGGATGGGTCAAGACACGAAGCGGATAAGGCGAGGCTGCTTGGATGCAGTAAGAGCGGAAGCCCAACAAAGTGTGTTGATGGCAGGCAGGATTTTCCATGCGAAGGGCGAGATGTCAGCTGCTGAGCATGCTTTGTTGCTCATTTGCAAAGCGAAGAAGGGCATGAACCGCACAACAGCCCGTCAGGTTGCGGGGCGCTCTGGTAGGTCACCGACAGCCTCCGAGTCGGTGCTCATGAAAATGACAAGGAGGACCGATATTGCGAAAACGGTGCAAAGCAGTCATGACTGTCACTTTCCTTCTTCCGTATCGTGGCAATAAACGCAGCTCACGTCTACCATGGTAAAGCATCAGAAGACGGCGCGGGCGCTTTATTGGTCGCTTGTGCTGCGATTCAGCGAGCGCACGTGACAAGATACAAACTGTGATGCTTTCCTTAGCGTGGCGGGGCGGCACACAGTTGGCGGCCACCTTCATGGTGAAATAAGCAAACGAGAGGACGCCTATGAGGGGAGGATAATGTTCCTTGCTCAACGTCTCGAGTGCCGAGGAGGACCCATAGCTGTGTTGCTCCGTTCATTGCACGCTACGGCAATGCGGCTGCTTTACTCAGAGGTAATGCACAAAATGCAAAAAGCCGAAACATCGTGATATGAAAAAGAATGCGAAAAAAGAGCATGATGCAAGGGACAGATTTGTGAAAGGGGGTAGGGTGGGGTGGGGTGGGGTAGCGACGACACAGCGTTGTTCGTAGAGCAGAAAAGATTCGCACAGTGGAAACGGTAAAGGATGTTTGAGAGCCGCTGCGTTGGCCCTTTGAATTCATTAAGGGAGAAGGAACCGACGACTCTGTCGGGACTAATGTCGTAGATCCCATCATGTGAAGCAGCAAGGGACAAGAGAGTGTGCATGCTGCGTTACCAGAGGCTGCATAAGCAGACTGTCCGCGGTAGTGCAGCCGCGACTACCCGTATCCACATCGTTGGCGAAGCCTGATGTTAGCTGGCAATCGTAGGAAGAAAACTGAATGCCTTGCCAGACGCTCGATGGCTGTTTCGTTGTGTGCGCAGTAGTGTCCAGTGCACTGGTCGGCTACAAGCCGTCGAAACGGAGAAGAAGCACCCTTGGCGCACACGCGTGCGAAAACACCAAAAGGTCAACGTTGTAGGATAGGGGGCGAGCATCCCCATGAGGAGCACGCGCCGCGATACAAACAGCCAAGCATGACAAGTAGTGAGCAACAAAAGCAAGACGAAAATTATGTTGGATGGACGCTGCCCTGAGAGAGTGAGCTGTGTAGGAAAGAGAGCAGAAGCCACAGTCGAGCACTCCGTGCGACCGTAGCCACCCGCGCACCTAGTTTGATGACCACTGCCGCGCCTCCTTCTTTGGTTATCTATCGATTCTGCCTTCGACTGTTATCTAAGACGCGCCTGAACTAGTGTAGTGAATTTTGATTGCCCAACATACTTCCTCAGGAACCTCGCTGGTTCCTGTGTCTACGTTGGCGCTCGCCTTCAAGAAACCCTGCGTCGCGACACCAGCTACCCTGTAGTCGAAGTTTCCACCCCAGCCCCGCTGGGAGAGGTCTTTCTTGATGTACTCTAAAAACATTTTGCCCACATGGTCCACAGAACGGTGCGTTACTGGGGGACTGGCGGTTTCAGCCCAGACTTCTTTTAGCCGGTTCTCGTAGGCCATCGCTGCGGTCGGATCACCCGCGTAAAGGCGCACTTGCGCGTCTACGAATCGAACCCATTCCTCCAACAGTTTTTGCGCTACAGGGTGACGCTCGATGGTCGCGAGTGCGTAAAACTCATCTGCCTCCGTACTTGCCACGTTGGAAGTGGGCGCCTTGATTCTGCTTTGAGTGCAGCCCATTGAAAGCAGCGATGCACCACAGGCGGTAAGATTGGTGAGCCTGTCGCCGCCTCGTGAGTACGAGCACAGCCCGCTGACGTGTGCTTCAGCAAGCGTGTAAGCTTGCGATGCTCTTGGAGCGACAAAAGTAGGAAAGGGGAAAAAAGCTGTGCAGAGAAGGATGGGGTACTTGAGAATGAAATGGCAGAGCAGCGCAATAGGGATCGAAACTCTGCACCCTGGCTAATGGAGTCGTTTCGCGGTGCTGGATTATCAGCAAGACAAGTGAGAAAAGACGAACATTCCAATCGCGGCAGGCCGAACCTGCCGTAAACAGACGGGGTGCTCATAAAAGTCGTTTCGTGCCACCCAGCCACGCATGTAAAGGTAGGCCCGTAATAGAAGTGTCCATGATAGAAAAGGTTTTCGTATGTGAACGAGCCGTTGAGACTGTCCTGTGCGTTCGTTTCGCCGTCTGTAGAGCAAAAGTAAGCGCTCAGGAGGTGGTCGAGGTGCGCCATAGAAGCGCTTTTCGTTTCTGAGAAACTTCTTCGTTCCGCCTTCAACAGGTCCACAAAAACGCCCATACATCCACAGTTCCTCTTAGGTCCTTGAACCATGTAGAAGTTCGTGTCTGGAAAAAGGTGCCTGGGGGTCGAATTGGAGCTTGAGTCCCACGCGCTCATATCACCACAGGCACTAGTGCACGAAGTTTTAGCACGTCGCAGAATAGAGGGCAGCCGGCGACTGAGCAAAACCGCGCGCGAGGCCTTAGCTTCACCTCTGCGAAGACGATGAAGCCGGGCTCGGAAAAGCGGCTGAATCAGGCCCCAAAAGGTATGGATGTCACTGATCTGTTGGGCACTCACACGCTCCTTCACCGTCTGCCCTGCCGTCTGTGTAGAAGGCATGAATGGTCTGCACGCAAATGGTAAACACCAAGCGAGGCAGCGAAGCCCTCTCGCCCTCCACGCCACCATCGCCTTTCACACAATAGTTTCGGGGGAAAAACGCCCACCCGCCCGCCCAGGAGGTTGTTGGCAGGCCCCCGGTAGCGGCAGTGAGGGTGCCCGTCGAAGTTGCTGTCTGTCCCGTAACGATTGGCTGCGCCGTATTCCTAAATGGTTTGTGTCTTCTCGTTGAACTCGTAACTGCAGCCCGGTGCTACACCGTTGCTGCAAACTGTGAGCGTTGATTATTCTGTAAGCGGTTGATTGCTTTCCTTATTCATAAGTAAATATGGCTGCGCCCAGTCAACGTGTTGCCATGCGGCTCCCTAGTTCCCCCCATCCTGTTAGGGAGCAGACGCGCCGACACCCCACCAGCCCCGTGAGTGGTGTTCGGGTGGCACTGCCTACACGGACTGCGCAGCGAGGGGCCCACCACTAAGTATAAGCGCACTCGCGGGCGGAGCCCGTATGCATCCCTAGCCCGCCCCGCGAGCAGCATAATGTCTGTGTGTGCTCTTTTCCGTAAAACGATAGTGGTGTGCTCTGTCAGCCAGCGTCCCCGGCGGTGTGTCCCCACGCGCCGTGAGGGGGACGAGGGCTGGTCCTGGCCAGAAGTCTGCTTACAGGAGAAGTGAGACCCGCGAGCGCAGCGAAGCCGCGGCGAGATTTGCTCCCCAAATGTGGAGGGGGCTGTTCAAGCGCATGCGACTAGCAGGAGCGTCAGCCACCTACATCATGTTCTTCTCCTCCCCTCACGCTTTCTCGTCGCACACACAACACAGTCGCGCGACAGCCTGCGCCTCATCGATCCACGCGGTCCGATGCGGTATTCGCCCCATGTTTTCCACACGTACACGCTCGGGTTCATCGCTGTGGGTCTCTTTCGCACCTGCTCTCTCGAGAACCCCTGCGCTGCTGTCTTCCAGATGTCTTGTTTGGATGCAGTGCACCATGCCAGCGGTGCTTGACGGCGCGTGGGCCCGGTGCAGGTAGTATGTCATCTTCTCGGTCGTCTGCTTCAGGACGGCGTTGCCATCAGGCCGTGCATCGCTGCCGTCGTCCTTCATTTCTGTCGCTGCCATGAGTCTGTGGCGTCTCAGGCACTTCGCCTTCTCCTGAGCCCACGCGCCTTTCACAGGCATAGCAGCGACAAGCCGGCGGGGCTCGTGCGCCGAGAAGCACCTGAAAACAGATGGTCCCGCGGTGGACTTCCTTTGCTGCATGGTCGCATGGTCCGCAGTAGGTTGGTCCTCACATGATCTTCATCAAAGTTTCGCCAGCGCAGCAGCAGCACAGACATCGCACTCAGCGTGAGTCTGCAATCAATCATGCCCGAGCGCATGCACGAGGCTCTTGGCTTTCAAACAGAGCGGATAGTGGACCCAGAGACCACAGTGTGGTGAGACCCCTGCCACGGGCAGCAAATCGATGGAGAAGAAAACAAGAAAGAGAGACTTTTGGTGTCTGTTTGAAGTCTACGTAGACAGGTTCCTATAGTCGACAATTCAGCCATCAGGAGACAAGCAGTGTGAGCCTTCGCTCCTTTACTTTCTTCGAGCTGAGCTCGGCTAGCCACCATCGCGTTACGCACGCGCTCGGGAAAGCACTCTTAATTTCTCTCGTCAGGTGAGGGTTTCCTGCGACAATTTGCTTCCTGCATCTTTGCGTATACGTATGTGTTTGTGTGTGGCGGTCTTTGTGTAACCAAGGTGTCGTCGATATGTTTGCCTCGTTACGCACCACAAGTATCTGACTGCACAAGGCAAGAGGAAGTTCAAGAGTACAGAATGACTAGAAAGAGACCCTCGTTGCGGCCGTAGTCGCAGCCAGGAGGCAAGTTCTCTGCGATTTAAAGGCCTCTTCGTAGGTGAAGGGCATGAGAGCCTAGTCCGCAGTGCCGCACGTAGAACAAGTTAGGGCCTCCGGACCGCTACTTGTCTTTGAAACGGTTTCCTCACCGTCGGGCCTCATGAAGCAGTGGAGGCGGGGAAAAAGACACGCCAGAGAGACTGCGAGGCAAACATCGGCGCGGGGAGGAGCAAGAGCCGAATGGCAAGCGGGCGAGAAGCCGAACGTTACGGAAAGAGACAAAGAGGAATATCCTGGAGAAAGTAGCATCACTCACAGGTGGGCGACAGAGGGGCGAAGAACCGAATATGGTGTATGCGTGGACCAGTGTCCGTGAATCATGCGCCTGTCAATCGTGTTAAGTTTCGCATCAAAAAGAAGCAGGTTGGCCTTCTTTCCTTCAGCGATCTCGCCAACGTCGGAAAGGTAGGCGATGCGGGCCGGTACTGTGGCGGTGTGCAAGCAAGCCTCAACGACGCTCATACCAAACAAGGTGATCAAAATGTAAAACTGATCAGCCAGCATGCTAGTGCCACCGGCCAGGGTGTTTGATGCGCGGCCGAACGAGTCGCACAAATAACACGCTCCACCTGCCTGCACAACGCTGTCGCGCCCGTTGTACACCACGTGCTTGCCGGGGATGTGGGCCGAGATGCAGTCCGTGATGATCGCAATATCATGGACGCTGCGCGACGACAAGACCGACTGCAGTGTTATGCTGTCAACATGAATGAGATCGCCAATGATTTCCAGCGTTGGTGGGCGCGCCCCTTCGTAAAGCGGCGCGTTTGGAAATCGCCGACACATGGCTGCGTTCACTAGTGAGCTGTCGCGATGATGAAAGGTGGAGACGTTACAGAGGTGTGTGACGTGCATCTTCTCGTCCTCGGACGGCGCCAGCTTGAGGGCACCCATGATTTCTGACTTCGAGGCCACGCGATCGTGGCCGAGAGCGACGCGCACTTTTCTCTCGAGCAGGTGGCGGATCTTCTCGTAGTTGCACTGCGCGTCGATGTGTGGGGAAATGGTCATGACACGCAGAGACGGCATAGAGGCTACGAGCTGCTTGAATTCTTCGAGGCTCATATCGCTCTTGCATTCTGGCAAGCCGCCACGGTCGTGAATCACAGGGCCCTCGGCATGGATGCCGCCCAAGATGCAGCTATCTTTTGTATAGCGCCCCACAAGCATCTCGACGGCAGCAATGCAGTCCGTCACGAGTTTCTTGTGGCTATCAGAAAAAATAATGGAAGCCAAGGTTGTAAGCGTGCCACACCGCGCCAGCTCCTTGAGCGAGTACTTTGGGTTGGACCAGTGCCCGATCACGTCGTTTGTCCCGCCAAGTCCGTGGTTGTGAATATCCACGAACCCGGGCAGTACAAACGCGGCCTCCTCCCAAGTGGCTGAGCCGAGGCTAGAGTGCTTGTTCTCAAGCGCCTTGAGCTCCTCCTGGGCGACAGTTTCACTGCTACACACCGACAAAATGGCATCATCTGCAACGATGACACAGCCGCCATAGAGCACCTGTGACGTTGTCACAATGTTGCCCTTGATCACTGTAACTTCTCTCATCAACGTTTGAGCTTCTGCAGCGGCGCTCTGATTTCGAGTTCGATGACAGAATCGACAGGAACCTCACGTCAGGCTGTGTCTCCGTGCGTGCTGCTGAATGAGCACGTATGAGAGAGCCGCGGTGGGGAGCTGAAGGAGAGACAGTAAAAGAAAGTGTGTGGTGGTGCTGGCCGCACAATAGAAAGGCAATGGTTCGTCGATGCCTGTGGCAAGGAAAGAACATCAACGGAGGAAGAGGAATAGATATTGCGAAAAGACAAAACGGAGCCAGGCGTCGATGGCCGTCTTTGGGTCTGCTGTTCGAGGAGGTAGCATACACGCATGTTCTCGGCGTATAAAGACCGCCAAGGAACAAACAAAGGACAGCGTCCGCCGAGATTAAGCAAAAGGGAGGTATCAATGAAAGAGAGTGATGCGACGGGAGTCCAGGGACGGATCTGATAAAAGACGTGTGTGCCGCGAGTCACCACGGAAAATCGCATCGGTACGCGCTTGAGGGCACGTGGGCCTCGGGCACATAGACGAAACGGCGCTCGTCGTTCTAACGTCTCAGCCGGCAAAAACAGACAGATATAAGCGATATCGCTGCAAACTCTTCGACCACGTCTGCGTCGCAATAGGAAGGGAGTGCTCCCCTAAGCACCGTGCCGCTCCGATTCTCTACTGCGAAGGTCGTGGAGCTGTGCCCATTTCACTTTTTGTTTTACTTTTTTGCTGCCTACCGTGTGCGTTTTTCTTCCTTGCTCTCCATTCGTCTTTCATAATATATGTGGCTTCGGGGCTTTCAGTTATTTTCCTTAGAGGGTTAAGAATGATGAGGAGAAGCCCGCACATATACGCGAAGCAGCACAATCGCGCGCAGTCGCGCACAGGCGCAAGAGAGAGGACTAAAGGGCAAAAAAGGGGTGCACAGAAAGCGAAATTCAACCCTTTCTTTTCCTGTAAGAACGAAGAAGTGCAGAGCGCGACAACGTCTTCATAATAAACTCACAAACAAGAGTAGAACGCAGCCAACAACAAGTGTACGTATTGTGCATGCGCAAGAAGTGCGGCGGCAAACACCGCAGATCCTACTCTTCCTCGCTCACGCTGTCTGACGCATGGACTCAGAAAAGGGAGAAAGAGGATAAGGTGAACCGGGCCCGAGCACACATCCCAGCAAAGTACTCTTCTGTAACCCCATAACCGTTCTATTTTTTTCGAAGCTTTGGCACTTGTTCTCGCTCCACCCTGTTACGCTTCACGTAATAGATGGTGCGCTTTAGAAGGCCTTAGTGATCACGCCCTGCTATGGCGTTGGTCTATCCTGCTAAATGAAACGTTTGCGTGGTGGTACCGAAGAAGACAGCAAGCAACATCTAGCTTAAGCGAGACTACAAGACGATGAGTGCGTCTTGCAGTAATGGTATCAGGATCTGCATTTCGCTTTTATTCGAGACGAGATGTCTGAAGCAAGAACGCAAGTCAGGAGGTGGAGGAGGGGAAGTGGAGGGGGGGGAGGTACTTTCGTGTCCGAAGCGCAGTACAGCGGCTGCCCGTGGACTTGAGCAACTCACAAAGTCAAGCAAGGGCACACACACACACACGTGCCCCGAGGCACTCACATCTGAGCACTAACCCTTCGCGAGAGAGTAGCAAGGGTCCGCTAATTTCGCGCAAGAATAACGCACAGTGTCGAGTACGCAGAGTTTCATCTCATTGCTGTAGCATCTCCCCCACCTCTACAAAATCCCTTTAACGCCCCAGCTCAATCTGAAGGACCACGACTGCTTATAGACGTTATTTCACTGGCCTGTGTTGGATGCTGAAGCGGACGCGACTGCTTCAACCGCGCACGTCACAGCAAAACGAAAGACAAAAGGAGGAACGGTAAAAAAAAAGAACAGAGAAAAAAGATATAAAAAGCCATACCAAGCGAGAATAATAATGATGTTGTCTGTTTTTTTTTCTCATGTTGAAGGTGGTACCCGAAGAGAACGAGGAGGAAAAGGAGGAGACAGGTGAAAGGACAGAGCGGGCGGAGGCGACAAAGAAGGAGATATGACGGAAGGAAGAGAAGAGAAACAAGCATGCGCTCACCCATTACATGGCAGATGGCGAGGACTCACTCGGAGAGAAACGGAGCGATGGCGTCTGAAGAGGAGGTAGAAAAGCAAAGGAGGGGCGTCACCCACGACTTAGCGGTACTCGGGTAGACCGCTGTTGTTGATCATGCTCATGGCAAAAGACGGCGGTGGGCCGTTGGGAATGCGGATCATCTGTTGCCCTTGTAGCACGAAAGGCATTCCAATCACTCGCTGAGGCTGCAGGAAAGAAGCCATGTCCGCATTCATGTTAGTGAAAGAGACCTGCTGACCCATGGATGCGCCCGGGGTTATCATAGGAATAGTGGGCACTCTTTGTGGCGGCATGTACGGTGGAAGAAGCGGCTCCTGCTGCGCTGGAGGTTGTGTGACGCTTGTGGAAGCCTCCTTTTTCTTCAGCAGGCGCCGGGCTGCCTCCCGATGTCGCCGCGACAGCTTTGACTCAATCTTCACCCCATACGGCGAGTTCTTGAGCAGACTCTGCAGCGGAATAATAGCATCGCGCAGCTGCGTGAGCTGGCCGTCGTCGGAGGCCGTAGAGATGGCGGTCTGAATAACATAATTCGCAAAGCTATCTGTCAGCAGCTTCGGCAATACGTGAGGCGCCGTCAGTTCGTCGACCAACAGCTGTCGAACATCCGGCGACGACGTCCTCAGGCATTTCTCTATGACATTGCTGCTAAACTTGTTGCACGAGAGTTCGGCAACATGATGGAGCATCTGTCTAATAATCTCATTGGTGTAGCTTGGCGCCGCCGATGTGGCGCCGTCATGACCATCGTCTTTCAGTGAGCTATCGATTTCTTGCTGTTTATCGAGAATAAACTGAACGACATAGTTGCCAAACGGATCCTGTACCAGCTTGAGCGAGTTGTTCAGTACTGTATTAATGATCGTGGTGTGATACGGATCAGGCGCGTGTTGCAGGCACTTCTGAATGATGCAGCATCCCTGCCGGTTTTTGCAAATGTCAAGGCAGTTGTCGGTTATCTGCCGGAAAATGCGCTCGTAGATGGCAACCGCGCCGCATGCACTCTTTTCAGCGTCACCCAGCTGGCAAAATCGCGACGATGTGATCAGTTTGGACAACGAGTGGTTGCCGTTGATGTCTTTGGCCACGTCGACGATCGAGGGCTCCAAGATCTTAGTGTACATATCAAACTCTTCGTGCGTACACAGCGCATCGATGATGCGCTGAGAAACACGCGCGCCATTCGTATTGCAGGCCACCGAGACGATATCGCTAGAGAGCTGGGTAATCAGCAGGAGCACCTCTGACCGGCCATGCTCATTCGTGGTGGGATCGTACAAAACGTCGCCCATGATGGCCGACACGGTTCCCGAGCGTAGCAGCGGCACTAGGTGCTGCATCAATTCACTGCCGTTCGCATCGTTGGACAAGTTCAGGGCATGGCGAATACACTCCTGCATGAAAACGTTGCGGAACACGATCTTTTGCCGCGCAGCGTCATCCCCTTTCCCGGATTCTTGCACGTAGCGGCAAGCCTCGACCACCTTGAGCGCATCGCGCAGTCCCGTGGCATCCCGCACACAGTTGGCGATCACTTCGTTCACGCGATCCAGGTCCGCGTTCCCCGACTTATTCTCATCGATAGTGCGCTTCGCCGCCTCTGCTGCCTTGATTTGAATTTCGTTTTCCAGGTACTTTATACTTGTGTCCACCTCCGAGAGGTCCTTGAGAATCTCCTGACGACGCGCGTACAGGGCTGTCAGCTTTTCCTCCTCTGAAGACATGTCGGCTGATGCGTCTCGGTGTCTTTGATTCCTTCTCTTTTCTGAAGAAGAAGGGGGTAAAGAGGAGGGAGCGAGTCTGAAGTGGAAAGCAAACGAGAGGGAAGAAAAAAAGAGAAGGAGTGGATTTCTTTTTTGATGTGTGCGTGTGCGGCAGCTTCCAGTGAGACGGCGTGTAATGTGATGCGCAGGGCCTCCCTTACTTACCGAGGCGCACGGCAAAAGAGGGACGTACAATAATGACAGTGTAAGGAAAAAGCGAAGAGGGTAACAGAAAATAGAAGCAAAGGCACACCGGGGTGAAAGTAATCCGAGGCCAGGGAGAGATTGAGTGGGGGGCAAACACGCTCCAGATTGAAACGTCAGTTAGCGACGAAAGCGAAAAACTTTACGAGCTCTACCGAAGGTTCGCTCGCGTGTGTGGGCGTGTAAGGTGTGTGCAGTCGTGCCCCAGCACGACTTCGCAAGCCTTCCAATATCAAAAAAGAGAAAACAATAACGTTTTCTCCCCGAGCAGTAGCGACACTGTCCTTTAACGGACCTACTTTTTCAGGAACGATGAGGGCTCAGATATGCACACTGAGAGAGAAGAAGCTGAAGGAAGTGGAGAGAGAAGAGAGGAAAAATGGCTCAGCAGATAGGGAGAAAGCTGTCGCTTAGTCGAGGAGGGCGGCCAGTGTGCGAGGGTTGTGTTTCCGAGAATGGGCAGAAGTCGGCGAGACGAGCTGCCACGCAAGTGCGCGCACCACGAAGCTCCTGCTGTTTCACGACTTGGCCGACAAAAGGAAGACTGACGCATGAGCGTAACCTCTTAACGCAAAAGCAGCGCCAGCACTGCGTCTAGTAAGGCGTCGCACCTGCACTGGGCTACACACGCACGACGATACGCTAGTGTATCCGAAAAAAGATTTGAAGTGGTTGTGCTCTTTTGGCGGAGCGGCGACGATACTGTTGATCGTGAATACAAGTAGAGGCCATCCATGACTGAAGCTGATACTAAGGGAATCACAGAAGTACGACACTCGACATCTTCGCATGCGCCCGAGTTCGATCCCTAACGGAATGGCGGAAGGGCTCGCCTACTGAGCCAGCGCCGTCACTCCCGCAGCTGCTCTGTACGTGAGGAGGGATCGAGTGGCGGAAAGAAACAAGGCTGAAAGGCGCAACTGCCTTCAATGAGGAATCGACAAATGGTTCCGGCCCCGGGCTCTGCGACACCATCGAGGGGACAATGCATCATTTGTCCTCTCTCCCGTCACCTCCCCCCCATATCACCTGTCTCGGCACTCGAAGCTGCTTCCGCCCCTCCCCCCCTTAACCGAATACCACTCCCTCCAAAAGCACCACGCCGCTGCGCCTGGTCACCAACTAAGAAATTGGGAACAGGCAAGAAGAGCAGGCCATGGAAGCGAATGGCCCCTTCCCCACTTTTTTACACTGTTCGCCAAATCTCGAAATGCCTTCTCATTGAGCGAGTAGCGCGAAGCGAGAGAGATGCAGAGCAAATTCACGAGCGGGCACGGCCTTGTGACGTGCACGAGAAACACAAGCGCATCGTACAGGTCTGGTCTACTATGGAGGACGCCGAAAAAAAAAACATAGATGACGGCTTGCCCTAGACATGTGCGTCGGTGCCCACACCTGCGATTACTACGCCCTATATGTGCGAGTGCATCTCGGTGATGGAAGCAAGCCCGACGTATCGCTTGTACAGCTCGTCGTACACCTTAGCAACCTCTGGGCGCGGCTTGTAGGCAATGGAAATAGCGCTCGCCATTGTTTCCTGTGCTTCGGGGATGCTTGTGTAGCACCCGGCAGCCGTGGCGGCTGCAATCGCGGACCCCAGCGCACACACCTGCTCACTTTTGCCCACGTTGATAGGCATATTCAAAACATCCGCGAGGATTCGAATTGCCAACGGTGACCTTTGGGCAATGCCGCCAACGGCAATAACGTTGTCGATGCGCACACCCTCGCGGCGAAAGCACTCCACGATGGCGCGTGACCCGAACGCTGTCGCCTCCACCAACGCGCGATACACACTTGGTGCGTCGCTGCCAAGGGTGAGGCCACTGATCACCGATTTGAGGTGCTGGTTGGCATCAGGGGTGCGCCGGCCGTTGAACCAGTCTAGGGCGTGTACACCGCTCTCGCCGGGCTGAATCCGACTGGCATCCTCGCTGAGGGCAAGGAGCATCTCCTTCTGGATCTCGCGCATGAGCTTTGCCTTTGTGCTCATGTCCAGCAATGTTGTACTTGCAATGAGGCGTGCAGAAGAATACTGAAGTAGCTTCGAGAACCACGCGAAGACGTCTCCGTAGGCCGACTGTCCAGCCTCTAGCCCCATCCAGTGTGGCACGATAGAGCCGTTCACTTGCCCGCAGATTCCCTTCACGCTGTGGTAGCCAAGAGCAATGGGGTCGACCACCATCATATCGCAGGTGGACGTGCCCATGACACGCACAAGCGAGTGTGCCTTGATGCCCGCGCCAACGGCGCCGAGGTGAGCATCGATGGCACCGCCAGCTACGACCACATTCCTGCTCAGACCGAGGCGGCCAGCCCATTCCTCACTCAGCGTCCCCACTGGTTTGTCGATGGTCTCCGTTGCGTCGCTCATGCGGGACCGGAAGAGCCCCAGCCGCGGATGTAGCTGGTCGAAGAAGCTGCGTGGGGGAAAGCCGCCCCAGCCTTCATGCCACATCGCCTTGTGCCCGCACGCGCAGCGAGAGCGAACGAGGTTATGATACGACCTGATGCCGGTGAAGAAGGCTGGAAGCCACTCGCTGCACTCCACGATACCGTAGGCAGCCTCACAAACTTGCTCGTCACTGTCAATCACGTGAAGCGCCTTGGACCAAAACCACTCGGAGGAATAAGTTCCTCCGCAGAAAGAGGTGTAGTCGGGGGTGCTCTGGTGCGCAAGCGCATTGATTGCATCAGCTTCCTTTATCGCCATGTGATCCTTCCAAAGGATAAACATGGCGTTCGGGTTATCGGCAAAGGAATTTTGAAGGGCGAGAGGGGTACAGGTCTCGTCGACCAAGCATGGCGTGCTACCTGTGGCACTGAAGGCAAGCCCAACCACGCTCTCTCGCGCTATCGGACCAGCAGCCTTCAACACTATAGCTATGGCGTTTTCAGCCACCTCAATGTAGTCGCTCGGATGCTGGCGGTACTGCATCAGTTTCGGATTGCAGTACTCCCCCTTGGCCCAGCGCGGGTAGTTGAAGACAGCGCTTTCCAGCTCAGTTCCGTCCCCCACGCGGACGAGCACCGCGCGCGCGGAATCGGTCCCGTAATCGAGGCCGATAACAAGTGGATCGGCCATCTGCACAGGGGCCGTGGCTACTCATAAAAGCCTGTATTGATGTGCGGAGAGAAGGAAAAGAGGTAAACATTTCGTCACGAGGTAGGCGAGTGGGGAATCGAAGGGAGGGAGGCTGTTCAAGTGCATGTGTCAGTTGTTCGAGAGCGACGGCTTCTTTGCAGAGTACTTGCAGCCTGCAAACACAGCAACGGGCAAAAAAATGCATACAAGATGAAAGCCCCGTAGAAGGCACGCCGGTAATCGAAGTGGTAGCAAAAGGGATCACAGTGACAAACAGAAATGCACAGCGGCACCGCAGGCCGCAGAACAGGACAATGATGATGTACAGGGGCCCCTTTGTAGTCGCGGGGGTCTCGACGAAATGTGAGAGCGTAACCTCGTGACTCTGAAGGAAACGTAGAGAGAACAAGAGGTCCCGAAGCACATCATCGCCAGCTACGCCGACTTTCCCGCGAAGGCGAATGTCAGGATGCAGAGTGGAACAGAGCGCTTGAAAAGGTGGAGGAGGGACTCCACTATGAGTACAGCACACACTCAGCTGTCATTGCGGCAGACAAGCAAACATGTACACCTCAAAAGCGTGTCGAGAGCTCCCAGCACCCACACGGGAATTATCACACGATGAAATTGCACGCAGAGTGTGTCTGCGCGGGTCGTGAGAGGCACCACAGCGCAAGAGCTGAGTGGATGGAAGACAGTAAACAACGAGAGGGCGGTTAACATAAAGTCTAGCTTGAGAGGTGATACGAAGCGAAGAAGAGGGGGGCCACAAGGACCACATAGGCAACCTATGCTGTGGAGCCGTGCCACCGAGGACCGAGGGTGTGGTAAGCCTACCACTCTGCCCCTATGCGTCGAGTCGGCGACGTTTCAAAGGCGTCGCGTCGTCGTTGACCTCTGGTGATTGAGTGTGAAACCCCCAAGAAGCGCGTGCACCTCCCCGAAGAAGTCGCGTACCCGCCTGCACCAGTGCACCCCAAATGCCGCTCTTTTGGTCGTCACCTGTCTGCGAGTCCGGCGACTGCTTTTTCGACGACGGGTGACTCAGTGGAGGGAACGAAACCGATACGCCCGAGCTCCGCGTGGTGTGGTCAGGAAGTGTGCTCCGCAGCGCCATCTCGCTTTCATCAGCGCCTACCGGAAGAATGTGAGAAGCTTGTTCTGGCTCATTGTCACGTTGCAGCTTCTGCGCGCGCTTCAGAAGAGATGCCTTGTTGCCGGTGATCGAAAGTCCGTGGTGACGCAAGAGCTCCTTCAGCTCCGCGACTGTCATGTGGGATGGGCTGCGCGGCGGTCCATGTAACTGCCGCCCTCTCGCTGCCTTGGAGACGCGCCGGCGCGGCGCGGGGGAATCATCGCTGATGCTATCTTCCAAGTCAGAGTCCTCTTCTTCCATGTACGTCGAGCTAGAGGTGCCAGAGCAGCACGACTCGGGCGAAGCACTCTCCGTTCGTGCACCGTCCAAGAACACTTTGAGAAACGCGCAGCACGACCTGAGTGCGTCCCGAATACTGGCAGCCTGCGCAGCGTCGCGGGGCGTGGAGAAACGTCCGTTGCCATCAGTGAGGAGAAAGCCATCGTACGAGACGAGCAAGGCGGTGTCGGCGACCACGGCCGACGCTGCTTCAGCGGTCGTGTCTACCGGACGTGGAAGCGGGGAGAAGGAATGGGGGGATTGCTGCGAAGACGTTGGTGGAGAAAGCGGTACGAGAAGTCGTGTCAGGCGCGACTGACGCGTCGGTGGAGTACCAGAGAGGTCGCTTAGCAGAATCTCACTTTCATCAGCCACATAAACAAGCCGTCGCTTGACCGGGTCCATGACTCCACGACTGCAGCGCAGATAGCCTTGTGTGTGAACAAGTGCACCTGCGCTTACTTGCGTGAGTGGCCGTCAGTTTGCCGAGCGTTGTGCTAAATATAACGTGAGTCGAAAGGTTTTCTGATCGCCTTGGATGCGCTCCGAATGGGTCAAGTGGACGTCTTTGTACGAAGCTTCTTTGCTTGCCGTCCGGAAGATTTCCACAGGTGTACGAAGCCGCTCCACGCGCCCTGCGTGCCTTAATGAAAAAACACGAGTGTGACGCGTGCAAATCACAGCGATGAGGAGAGCCTCAGAAAGAAAAAAGGAAACAGGAAGAAGCAGGTCACGAGGAGAATCGAAAAAGAGGGAAGCTCACGCGCACAATTCCGCGATCAGCTGAGAGGTTAGGCAAAGAAAAATGAGCCAAGAGGAGAAATCAGTTCAGGTAGCCCCCTATCGGAAGTACACCGTGCGCAAAAGCCGCTCTGATTGTGCCTGGGTGTGCACGTGGGGAGGGGGGTGGAGTGCGCGCGCACACTGCCTGACTGCCGAAAAGGCACTACAGAATAGAATGCACCGCTTGTGAAGATCGATGGTGGGTACTTTTTGTTTAAGAAAGAGGGCGGGCGAATGCTTTGATGCTCCCAGCCTCGTGACCGTCCCGGAGAATAGATGATCGTAGGTGCGCACCGCGCACGTCACGGGTACTTTCTGCTCTGCTGTCTTTCTCCGAGACTCTAGCATCCCTCCGTTTGCACTTTGTCAGTGAGCGGCGAGGCCACATATGAAAAAAAAAAGACGGCCAAAACCAGCGTTAACATCACGCACATGAGACAGGCGACGGTACATAGATGGGACATGCGGAAAACGACAGGAGGCGGAGTGCGAAGAATAAAGAAAAAAAAGAGAAACCCAACGAACGTGAAGAGGGGAGCGTGTCAGGCGGCGCGCAGTGCATTTCCGTTTGGCCATGCCGCACTCAGCAGCTGCGCAAAGCACGTTGGCACCGCAGAATACCTTGAGACGCACCAGCCACACCGGGAGAAAGGGACTGCGCCTTGGTGAAGTCTGCCAGTGCCAGCTTCCACTTTTCCATGCCCTCGTAGGCGATGCCGCGCCGCAGGTATGCCTTGACGTTCTCCGGATCAATCGTGACTGCAGCATTGCAGTCGTCCACCATAAGAGCGTACATGTGTGTCTGCTGGTGGCAAGCAGCGCGGTTAGCGTAGTACACCGCCTTCTCCTTGACCGGCTCTTTCTGGAGTTCAATGGCGCGGGTGTAGAACTCCGCAGCCTGGTCATACTTGCCGTCCTTGAAGAGAGAGTTGCCAAGCACCTTGGCCTCTTCCGGAGTCTTGCACTCCCTCGACCTCGCCTTCTCGTTGCGCTCACGAAGCTTGGTGTTAATGTTTTGCAGCTTATCCATCACCTCCTCGTTGCCGGGGCTGAGCTTAAGCGCCTCCTGGAATGCCCTCTGAGCCTCATCGTACTTGCCCATGCTCTCCATGGCCACACCCTTGCGGAAGTAGCCCTTCAGCCAGTTGGGGCGCACACGAATGCACTGCTCCGAGTCCGAAGCGGCCCTCTCAAAGTTGCCCAGGTTCTGCCAGCTGCCTGCGCGATTTGAGTACAGCGCACCGGAGGCCTCGCTGTCGGGATCCAATGCGATGGCCTTCGTGTACCATTCGATCGCCTCATCGTACTTCTTCAACCTGAAAGCGTCGTTGCCTTTGGCCTTGAAGTCTTCCATTGTTCGAGCGTCTGCGAGAGTCCTTTAAGGGGAAAAGAGAAGAGAACAAAGGCGAAGGAGAACAACACGTGTGAAACGCTGATGAGACGACGCTCTGCCTCACGTCCACCGAGAGAAGAGGGAGCCAGGCCAGAGAGCAAAGACCGCAGAGTGGCGTTGCCGTCAGAAGCACAGAACACAACGACCGAGGAAGCACCGATGAATATAATCGTGTGCGGACACGAGGGAGCGCCAAAAAAAAGAGCAAAAAAAGCAGTGAATCTAACAGGGTTCAGAGAGCGAGTAGTAGGCGTGGACGTCAGCGCTTGCATAGGGCGATGTCGAGGACGAGCATGCCATAGATGAAAACTGTCCAGAGAGGGAAATACGAGAGACAACTCGACCGCGACCCATTTGCGCAGTGTCTGAAGGACAGAAGTAAGTGTGCACGTCACGCGCATACAAAAATGGTTCAGAGAAACGGCACCTCCAGTGAGACAGAAATGCCGTTACTTAGTCCCTATTTCCGAGAGAGCGATGGAGAATCTCAGTCACAAATGAGTGACTTCCTTTTGCTGCCGATGTGCGTCGTCAGCAAAGGCGTTTTCTTTCGCCAACGAACAAGTCTTCCAATACGCGTCGAACACTACAGTGCCACCTCCACCGTTGCACCGAGCGTCGCTTCTCGCTGTCGAGGCCGAGTCGCTGTGCCGTCGACTCGCGCCACATCTCCAAGACGCTCGCTTCAAACTTCTTTCCACCTCCTTCACGCGCGTGCTGCGAGATTGGCGTTTAGAAAAAGACTGTGGTGGACTGCACACCTTGGCTCTGGCTCACTGCGCTCACGTTCGGGTGCAATAGCGGAGCCGGTGGCCTATGTCGTGAGCAAAACCGAGAGGAGAATAAGGTAGCTGCGTGTCTGTGCCAAATCTGGCCAGGTATAAAGATGGGCGATTCCAGGACAGTGCATGCGTAATCCGAAGCCTCGCCCCTCGGTCACGGTTCACCCTCGGTCGCCACAAGGTGCAGCGTCTCATGCAGCGATGTCCTGACTCCTTTTATGCAAGTCTGGAGGCGCGAATGCCGTAATTTTTGGCTCCTAAATCATGCGCCCGTCATGTGCGCCTCATCGATCCACGCGGTCCGATGCGGTATTCGCCCCATGTTTTCCACACGTACACGCTCGGGTTCATCGCTGTGGGTCTCTTTCGCACCTGCTCTCTCGAGAACCCCTGCGCTGCTGTCTTCCAGATGCCTTGTTTGGATGCAGTGCACCATGCCAGCGGTGCTTGACGGCGCGTGGGCCCGGTGCAGGTAGTATGTCATCTTCTCGGTCGTCTGCTTCAGGACGGCGTTGCCATCAGGCCGTGCATCGCTGCCGTCGTCCTTCATTTCTGTCGCTGCCATGAGTCTGTGGCGTCTCAGGCACTTCGCCTTCTCCTGAGCCCACGCGCCTTTCACAGGCATAGCAGCGACAAGCCGGCGGGGCTTGTGCGCAGGCAAGTACCTGAGCTGACATCGCCCATTATGTGACGTCCTGAAAGATGGCGCAGGTGAGGAAGGGAGGGGCAGCACTATATACTCGACGGAGGAGTCCCGTCCTGCGCAAGCGACATCGGCGCAATCGAGCGGCTGCATGATAGGCTGTAGCGTCCAACATGGTTTCGACTGAGCGCCAAGCGGAGCGCGAGCGTCGCACAGCATACCTGGAACAGCCCCGGCTCAGCAGCGCCTCAAACTCAAGACAGGCAGGACTGGAGACACTACAGTCACAGCGGCGTAGTAGAGAACACATCCGTGGCACACCAGGCTACTCGTGCCTGTCATTCGCCGCTCCAGCAAGCCCGAGTACCGACACATGTCCCTGCAAAAGTGAGCAAGAATGGGCAATCAGCACCCGATCACCTCCGTAGCTCTAATGTTGTGGTGTGGAGACAGGCGCCGCTGAAAAAGTGCCTTGCAAAGTCCGTCGCGCTTTCGGGGAATATGGGCTTGAATTCTGAAAAAATGCGGTCATGTCCGCGGCTCGTGCAGCGGAGGCCGTCTCCTTTGGCAATGCATATTTGCATAACGCACCAGCCGTGTCTCCGTGCTCCAGTTCACAATGGCCAATGACAAGCTGATATAAGAATCGCGACCTGCAGGCTTTGAGGGCGAGAATCGGTGCCCAATCAAGTCGCCATATGATGTCTTGCACAGCAGCAACGTTTTTTTCTTCCTTCTCTCTTGCCGTCCAAATTGACTGAGGGGCTTCCGCAGCAGGTCGTGGCGCAGCTCTGTTGCTCCGAGCTCATCAGAGTAGCTGCCAACACAGGGGAGATGCAGGCTCTCGTCACCACAACGTGGAAGGCATCATGAACACAGAGCATTGCAGACTCTTCTGACTGAGGCTCTGTGCGTGTGGCGCGCCTTCGATGCGCACCGGGTGAGCAAACTCCGAAAACAAAAATGTCAGTCGCGGTGCAGCAAAGCGATAGAGAAAAAAGGAGGAGTCCTCACCCACGCGTGAACGCTGCTGAATGCGCCGTAAGAACGACATCGTATAAAGGGAAAGAGAACAGGGCGATCTTCATTCTCCTACTGGCCGAGCCCGCCTCTAAAGTTACTCTTCGAGACACCCCCAAAAAAAAATAGCCCATGACCGCAACGGAGGGCACGTGAGTATTAGGAAGCCCATCCACGAAAGCCCAGTGACGCTGCGAAAGATGCAGCCGCACAAGGCGATGAGCACCCTTCAGAGAGGCTGTGAGGTGTCGGCAAAGCGGCGGAGCTTCCTCCTTTGCGCTGACGCGACCGTCATCAGCCTTTTCAAGCAAGTGCCATAAAAAACGCATTCCTGCAAGAGTGTGAGAGACAGCAAGTAACTCAATGAGAAACAAAGGAACTGGTTCAAAACAGTCCCGGTAGCGGCGCGTCGCCGGTAGTGGCGACGACAAAGCAGTAGTGCTCGTGCATCAAATTCCACTCGTCCCAGTCGTCAATCATTTCCAGTTTGTTCAGACGAATTTGAATGTGGCGAGGAACGCTAAGATATAGGCTCTTCATGGTAACGGACTTGACCGCCTTGAAGCCAAGCTCGGTGCATCGCTGCGCGTGTGCCTCCGGTGTGGGAAAGTCGCTAATGCCTTTGAAATCAGCGCCGAAGTGCTGCAAATTCTCCACCATGACTTTTCCGAACCGATCAAACGGCTGAATCGCGTCGTACGTGGCGAGCATAGTGTTCGTGCTTGGCCCGATAACGTCGCTCATGACTTTCTGCAAGAGATGTGTGGTGACGGAGCCCTCAATATACACGAAAACCATCTCCGCGATCATGATCGTGGGGACGCCACTTTGCAGGTGCTCTTTCAGCGCCTGCGCAACACCATTGGCGTCATATAGGTCGCAGGAAATGAGCGTGTACTGTGAACCCACTAGCGAGTGCATCTCACTGTGACGCTTGATGATGCGGTCTTTTTCGGAGACCAGGTCAGCAAGGTCCAGCTCCACAAACTTTTGCACAGGAAACTTCGGGTCGCTGTGTTTGAGACGAAAATAAAGCGTGTCCATCCCTGCGCCAAAGTTGATCACCTGAATCGGTTGGTCTACCGTGGCAGCAAAGCCACGCACGCAGTTTTCAAACGCGGTCGTCCGCAGCCACGTTCCGCGGTTCATCAGAGGGCTATTCACAATGGTGTGATCCTTTTCGAAGAAGGACACAAACGGGTCATTGAGGTAGCCTTTACGGACACAGTGCACCTTACGGGAGCATGCATCATGGGCCGTCTGGATCAAGGCCATGTCGAGGCAGCAGAGGCAACCGCAGCGGCGTCTGTGAATGAATGGATGAATGTGTGTGTGTGTGTATGTGTGTGTGTGTATGTGTAATCCCGAAAGACGAGAGCAGTCAGGAAAGTCGCTTCGAAGTCAAAGCGGCGCCTACACACTTCGCACGCTGCCGCACCAGTAGGCCGGATGCTGAATGGCGACCTGCGGCTTCCTTCGTGAATCGAGTGCGATAGACGCTTCGCGCTGCAAAATAGCAAAGAAGTAGGCTCGCCAGAAATTCAGGCCCGAAGATAGCGCAACAGCGAAGCCAAACCACACCCGCGCAGAGGGAGAAAGAGAAAGGGTAATAAAAAGGCGACTGCATAAATCTATATATATATATATGTACATACATGTCGAAAATACGCAAGGGGAGCAAGCGGTAGCGGTCACAGGTGCGTAGCTCATACGGCTCAAGACCCTCTGGAGCCAGCAGCAGCAGCACTGCCGTAGCCGGTCGAGGCCCTTTGGACTCAAGCAACAAAGAAATATGCGCGTGACTGAGAGGTGTGCAGCGCACAGAGAGACGCAACTCCAGGTGGCGCGGGGAAGAGGGGGATACCAACGATCTTGTACAGTGCGCATGTCGTTTGACCGGAGGGTTGCATGGGTCTTCGCTCTCTTTCTTAGGCACAGAGCAGGATTAAGCGAGGCCATACGTGCTCTGATTCGCCACTGCCTGCGTACTTACCGTTCCCGACCATGAGAAAAAGAGGCAAGTCGTACCTTCAGTCTTCCCATTCGCACGATAAACCTCGCTCACAACTCTGAGCCTAACCATCGACCCGGCGCTAGGCGCCTATGATAGAAGTACCGTGAACAGAGGACACAGCGTCCTGAAGCAGCTCTTCGAAGCCCGACTCGCATGCGCTCGTGTGACAGGCGACGGATTGAAGTAATGGAAAGATGTCCGTGAGAAACGCGTTGCAGCCGGGGGCATCTCTTGCCAACACCTCCAACGCTTCCACCAGACTGTCCTGCGGCATGACACGAACTAAGAGGAGAAGGACGCGAGATATCTGCCGCAGATTGTTGAAAAATACCTTGCCAGACATGAGTGCGCGCAGCAAAACTTTCAGCAAGTCGCTACACGCGCTGGCATGAGTCGCGGGTCGTGCAGAACCTTCCAAGAAGGCTGCGACGCTGGATGTGATGGCGACGCCGGCGCGCTGAATGTGAATGCGCTCACTGTTCAGAGCGTAGAGCATAGCAGAGAGAAATGCATCTGAGCACCTCGCATGGACAAAGTCTGAAGTGAAGGACTCAGCACACAGCTCGATGCACGAGAAGATGGCGTCCTCCAGATGCGGCAAGCTCAGCGACCGCTCGTCCATGTGATGCAGCAACGCACCGGCCGCCTCCACGGCGGCAATAGAAACATCGCGTGTGTCTTCTTCAGAGAGAAAGCAGTCCAAAGCCTTCCACTGCGCTAACGAGCACAGAAACCGCGCCACGGAGAGGATGAACTCGACCTTGTCGCTCTCGTCGTCGTCAGACCTCCAAGCACTGCTGGTCTCAAGGGCCCTCACAACGTAACGCAACTCGGCAAGGACGAGGTCCAGTAGCGCGCGAATGCCACTGTCCTCTAGAAGAGGTGAGCAAGTAACGAACACGCTGCGCACGCACTGTACAGACTCGACCGCGATCTCCCGCTCATAAAACTTCGAGACCGAGACGGCGATCAGCTGTCGTCCCGTCGTGAGCAAAGCTGGAAAGACGCACCGAATCACATGTTGACAGTGCAGCGACTCGAAAAGCCCTGCCAATGAGCTGAGCAACTCGAGCACAAAGTTAACATCATCCTCAGAAGACAACGACAGCCGGCATTCTCGAAGCTGCGCCTGCACGCTGCCCACGTCTGGGCAGCAAGCGAGAACAAACGCAATGAGACGTCCCCGAGTGTGACCGTAAAAGCGGAATCGAACAATTTCCTGAGCAGCCTGCGTCAGTCTCTGAAACGGCTCCTGGCTGAGGCAGAAGCTGCGAACGCGGACGCTCTTGTCTGCCACGCAATCAAGCAGTCGACATGCCGCCGACGTGGACTCCTCTTCGAAGGGAACGATGCTTAAGGCACCCACTACGGCTAGCAGCGAACGCGCAACCATCTCTGCACCACCGTTAAAAGCGGCGGCGTAGAGTGCGCAGCTTTCCTCGGCCTCGACGTACGTCTTGATGTAGTGTGAGAGGATGTCAAGGAAGGCCGCCTGCACTGCCGGGCTCGCCGCTAATGGGTTCTGCAGTAGCGGAAGAAGTGCGTCCACCTCCCTCATGAGATGAAGCAGCGACGGGCAGCCCTGCAGCCCCATTTCGAGGAAGCAGCGGGGGATGTACGGCTGCTCACCTTCCACCGGGTCAGCAATGAAAAAGCCTATGATCTTTAGTAGAGTCCAAATCGCCTCGAACAGTGAAGAAGGAACCGCGCCGCCGGCGCTGAGGATAGTCGCCAAGGTGTCTCGCAGCGACTGCAAGGATCGGATGAGCAGCTCGCATGTGTGGACAGCACAGACACGACCTATTTGCGCGACGAGGTGCAAGTGCGAATTGGTGAAGGTGTCGACAAAGCAGTCCTCCTCCAGCTCTACGGCGTCGGTGCCGACTTGGACGTCGAGATAGGTCGAGAAGATACACTGGCAGCCTTCGCTGATGAGGTGGCGTTGCTTGATCGTCTCCGAGCCGTTAGCAGAGAAACTGCTGCGATCCATATACGACGTTAAATGAAACCAGACGCTCAGCATCTCATCCACACATGACATCACATCAGTATCCGTGTTGCTCGAAGTGTCGCGTCGAATGAGAAAACATGTCAAGGTAGTCAGTCGAGAGACGAGGGTGTGCGCCTGCGGATCGAAGAAAACCTCCACGTAGTTTGACACCAGTCGAACGACGGCATTGGCCAACAGCGGGAAGAGCTGAAGATCCCCTTCAGTGGCCCACTGGGACAGGTGCTCGAACACATCCACGCAGAGTGACAGGGAAGCCACGAGAAAGCGCTGCGCCTGCACCGCCGTCCACTCGATGCCTTTGAATGCGCATAGCAGCTGAATAACTTCGATGACCTTCCGCCGATCGATCGGCACGCCATTCACGGTGCCGCTACCGTACCAATCGCGCAGCAAACCGTGCAGACTGACGCACGCACCGCTCTGGAGGGCCATGTCGCCGACAAGAAGGCGATCCCACTCCGAGTGGGCCACATGGAACACGCTGCACGACTCCTCGGTGGCTGCATCCTCCTCGAAAAATTGATGCGATGGCCAGGCAAAGCACGACACGAGCGCTGACAGCGCCTTATCGACAGACATGGAAGACTCACCAGCCGACTCGAGGAGGCTGCGCAGGAGCGCTTGGATTAGGGTGGGTAGGCGGCCCTCTGCGGCGAAAAGTTCTCGGCAGCGCCGGTGCACGCGCACAGGAAGCCCGCGATAGCGAGAGGCCCCAGTAAACAGACCAAACTCCTCAACGACGGACTGGCATGTGATACGATGAACGTACGCCCTCGGTGACGACGTGCAATTCTGCGTCAGTTCGACGAGGCCTGAGCACACTGCCGTCACCTCGGCCGCGCAAACGTCGAGGTTATCGCCAACGCAACCAAGTTTCAGCGCGACAGCAACAGCTGTGGCCAGCTCCGACACTACTGGTGTCCACACGTGTGCCTCGGCTTGCTCAGTCATCTCGTAAGCATAGCCAAGCAGAAAAGCGACCGCCGTACCGCTTTGCTGCCGACGACTGCGTCGGCAGCGCGTCAGCGCGTATACCACCACCTTAAGCGCAACAAAGAGAACATACACGTCATCACGCGAGCCACGCTTATCGGTGAGGCACTGCACCGCAGTTTGCAGCGTCTGCGCACCTTCGCCCACCTCAAGCTCCCGCAACGCCGCTGCCGCCCCGTTGTGGTTGCCACAACGCAAGCAGGCGGCGGCCTGCTCAATGTAGCTGTGCACCATCACTGGCGGCGGGCTAAAATGAAAAGCGCTCCAAAGCTGTTTGCACACGGCCCTCGGAACGCCTCCACCTCCAGCGCTTGTGCAAAGTCGATCGGCACGATGTACAAGCAGGTGCGCGTGGGCAGCGTCGCTTTTACCAAGCGGCCGTCTGTCCGTTTATGACTTCGGCGCTGAGGCAGCCGATTTTCTACTCACCCCCTTTCATTGCGCGTCGTGATCGCCATGGTGCTCGCAGGTGTGTGTGAGGGGAGGGGAAGGGGAAGGGGGCGGAAGGGAGTTGGCCAGAACAGGTTCCAGAGCACATATCCGAAGTATGCGAGAGAAGATGCGTGCGAAAGGCAGCGAGAGAAGCGAAAGAAGAGCAGTGACATCAAAAAAGAGGCGCACTCCAAAAGGCAAGGCGAATAGGTACACGCCGGTCCCATCTGGTGTTCTTCTGCAGCAGGAGAAGGTACCTGTTTTTGGCCCCCCTCCAACAACCTCCTTTCCAGTCGACCTCAGCCCGCCACAGTCAAGATGCTACGGATAACAGCAGGGCTGTCGCAAACGTGCGCAGAGGCTGCAGAGAGACAGAATAACGCCCTTCGCGGCATCCTCTCCCCCCCTGTCGCCCCTCAGCGCTCGAGGATGCCTCCCTCTCAGTGAAAAGAGAGGGAGACGGAAAGCAAACGGGAGTCTCTCCCTTTAGGCGCGGGGCAAACGAGTCAGGGTGGACGCTGAGCGCTCGTATGAGGGCGTCTGTGATGTTGCTGGCAGCTGGGGCGTTCACACAGGGCGGAATCTCTTCACATAAAGTCGAGCGGCGCTGGAAGACGGGAGTTCGCGAAGAACACCAAGTGCTGGAAGTGCTCTGCAGCTTCCTTCGATTCAGGCCACTCGGATAGCTTCGCCATGGCACAGCGAAGATACGCTTTTACAACAGGGTAGTCAAGCTGTCGGCAGGCGCTTCCGCAGCCGTGGCGCCACTGTGCCACCATAGCCTCGTCACGAAGAGGCCACGGTGAATGGTATAACAGGTAGAGGGTCGTAGTGGCTAAACTCCAGTCAAGTGGTGGATCACGCCCTGTGTCAGACAATCGCTGCGCGGGCGTGGGTTCAATCACTGTTACCGCGTCCACCGTGCGCGGCCGCTTTGCGTTGAAGAAACTCGTTGCAAGGGTCATCTGCTGCCCACTGGTGCGCTGACGTGTGAGGGGTGCACACTGCTTCTCGCGAAGCCCTGTCGCCTGCACCGTCAGGCCACGTAAATCTTCGACGACTATATCGCGCAGAGATGCGAGGGTGACGGTCCAAATCACGAGACCCTTCTCGCTAGGCGACAGACCTAGCTGTGCCGCCCGCTCGTCGTCAGACATAGTCCGTGATGCAACCAGCAACGGGCCCACGACCTTCCTGAGTTCGCGCTCCATCGCCTCCACTTCGTCGGCCGCCATCACGTGCGGGAGTTTGACTGGCACATGCACCTCGAGGCACTTTCCCCGGCCCATGTACTTCTGCGTCTCCTTGGGATGCAGCGGATGACGCTCCAGCAAGGTGACACGAAGGCCCTGGGCAATCGTGTGGGTGCGCCGCAGCTTGGCACACACATCATCCAGGAGTTGCCGTAGAATCCTCCACACGTCATCGACCCCTTCGGGGCGCACGGCGTAGTTCATGGAGCACCCGACAGCGCTGGGGATGCGTCTACCTAGGTGCCGCTGGTCCTCTGGGTCGCCGGTGCGCGTGACGACCCGGTCGTCTTCGCCGCGGACGAGATGGTAGAACGTGATCCCCTGTTTTTTGCCAAGAATCTGCTGCAGAACCTCACGCTTAAGCAGCTGCACAGATCCGCATGTGACGCTACGGGCTTGGGCATTCTGGTCAATGATGCCCTCCTCTCGCAGCGCGCGGCAGATCTTTTCCATTGTGCTCTCGCCCGCACCATGGATGTATTGCAGCGGAAGCGAGATCATGGTCTGCGGCACATCTTCGGCGTGGATGACGTGAATCCCATTCGGCTTGCCGCGCTCTGTAGCGATGCGCGCCAGCATAATGTTTGGGCCGATCCCGCAGGAAGCCGTGCACCCTGTCGCGCTGAACAGCTCCCTGCGAACGACCTCGCAGAAGGAGTACAGCTGAGCGCAATCAGTAGTATCAGCCGCCAGCATCACCTCATCGATACTGTACACCTCCAGCGACATTTTCAAACTCGCCGGAAAAGAGTCGAAAATGATGCGGTAGAGCGTTTTGGCGACCCGCTCGCATGACTCCAGGTCGTAGCCGAGCGTCACCAGCTCTGGGCACAGCTCCCTTGCGGAGTTCACATACATCCCGGCGTGAACGCCGTACGAGCGTGCCGCATAGTTGCAAGAGGCGATGTCGCTGTTGTACTTTCCCGCTGCGACTCCGACTGGCTTTGCCTTCAGGTGAGCGTACTCGGGCTTTGCCAACTGCACAGAGCAGAAGAAGGCATCCATGTCGATATGGACAAACGTGCGCTGCTGTTCTAGTGTACCGTGATTCCACTCCGGGTGCGCGATGAACCACTCACGAAACTCATCCTCCATCTTTGTCTTCCACTGTCCAATGAAGTAAAGTCGCGAGTGCTGCTGAAAGTTTTGAAGGCTGTTCACCTGACTACGTATGCTTTGACTCATCGCTGTCGTTCGTGGGCAGATCGCAAGAGTCTGGTATAGAGATCGATGCTTCCGCGATCAGATCCGTCAAGACTCGCTCTAACAGACGGCTTGCCGGCTCGTCGAGCACCAGCCGAGGGTCAAGGTCTGCGACGACGGCGCGCAGGAGAGACGGAGGCACGTGATTCGCGCCACTGTCTGTCATCTGCGTCGAGCGCGATCTCACTAACGAGAAAAAAAAGAAGACAACAAAAGGCACACAACTCAATCCCGTCTCGCGGTCGGCTCTAACCCATTCCGACAGAAGAGAGGGCACTGTGTGGCGCTTCCAGATGGAGAAGAAACAGAGAAATGAGCGATGCTTATCCGGCACCCACGCGGACGTTAGTGTCTGGTGTAGGCACAGTACAGAGAATATGCGCTCTCGCCGGCGGCTTTGGACTGGCAACGCGGCCTGTGCTGCCGAGCACAGGAAATGGGAGCGCAGAGCTCGAACGCACCGCAGACGGAAAAATGTTGACATGAAAAGAGCTGGCAGGTAGTGCGCCATCCATATTACGCAGCATACATCGCGGTAGCTAGGCGCAATCGATTAGGAGTGCCAGTCGACTGCCAAGTCGCGTGGCTCTTCAAGGTCATGCATTCACGTTGCGATCAGTCTGCCCACTAGCACGCGTTCCAGAGCATCCCTTTTCATTGGCAAAGCTTTGTCCGCATCTCTTACCGCCATGTAAGGCAAAGGCGGTGGGGCTGTTTGTACAGACAGAGACATGGTCACGCGCTTTGACCGCTCCGCAGCGCGTGCCCTGCGGGCACTCCTTCTCTTTGGCCTTCTGGCACGGAGCTTCTTACGTGAACCTTCGGGAGTCAGGGGAGGAGGTGGGACATCCAAATTGATGGATACCTGAAAGACAACCAGTGTGTACCGAGAACCCCACAAATGAAGAAGGGGAGAGGAGGAGACCCCCGCGATGTAACGCGAAGAATGGCGGGGACAAAAAAAAGAGTACCGACCGGAAAAAAAACGTTTTGTACTTCACATCGACCCTCCACAGGCCATTCAAACGTTATCAACAGGTCAGCAGACAGCAAGACAAAACATTACATGCGCGACTCGTTGTCGTTGCCATCCGCTAAGCGCAGCGCAGCCCTTTTTCCATGCACAAATATACATGCGCCTTCAAACAAGGCGAATAAATCCCCTACTATTGTCGAAGGGGATGCACAGGTGCGCAGAGCACGCAGATACCGTCTCAGCCACGATGGTGGCACTCGCCAGCACCATTTCCTCCTCGTCGAGAACTAGAAAGAAGACCATGCCAGTGCCGGCGTCACGTTCCATCAGCGTCGCCATCATTCTTGCATCTGGCTCGTAAAAAGATATTGTGCACTCGCCAACGATCGCTTCATCGGGTCGCTGTATGAGTGGAAAGCAGACGTCGAAGGAGTGGTTAGAGTGCCAAACGTTAATATAAGCAGCGCGCTGTTGCGGCACCAGCTGCATGGACAAGCTGTGCAGCCTCCAGCAAGGCGGACGGGCATCACTGCTGTCCGCCCCCTTGTCCGGCCTCGCTTCTTGGTGCAACAGGTGCAGCCACTCGCGCTGCTCCATGAAGTGGAGCAAATCGCGCTCCAGGTACGCCTCCACTAGCATGTCCTCGCAGCAGAGAGTCGAGGCGCACATGAGCGAGGGTTGGCTATACAGCGGCAACTCTGCGCTCCACCCATCTGCGTCGGACGTAGCATCGCCCCAGTCCGCTTCCATTTCTCCCCATATGTCCATCACATCGGCTGAACGGCACAGCGACCGCCTCGCAGGGGGCGCTGTGGTGAGCAAAAGGCTTTCACGCACGAGCGCCTCGCATTTACGGAAGGTACCTCGTCTCTCCCGCTCCCAGCTCTCAAGTATGCATCGCATTACGAGAAACATCTCAGCCATGACGGAAATGCAAAGACGCCCACGCTCGTCTTCCTCCTCGGCCGACACCCGCGCAGCGATGATACGGCAGCGAAATCGGCGATCGAGATCAAAAAGCCGAGCGCGATCCGCCGCTTCCGAGAGAAGCACATTCTGTCGCAAAAGAGCAAACCTCTCGCGTGCCTCCTCGGTCGCCACACGTGCGCGGAACTCGTCCTCCACTCGCGACAGAGGGCGACACGCGTCTGAGACGAAAGAGTGTACGAGCACTTGCCGCAGCGGCAGATAGAAGTCTACAGCCGCAGCCGCCTCATCGCGCTCGATCAGCATGCGTCTGACTCGCTCATCGCCAATGAGCCTCTGCGCACGTTGAACATAAAAGACAAATACGTAATGCTGACGCAGCGCATCGAGGCAGCGCTCCTCCTCCTCGACGACGCACCGGCGTCCTTCGCTGAGCCGAAGCTCTAAGGTCTCAAGCAGGTACTGCAGCCGGAGCGCAAGTCGCGCCTGCGCCTCTGCGCCGCGAATGGCGCGGCGGCTGGCTACCTCTTCCATTGACACCACGGTAGCGCGGTGCAGAGCCGCCTGCTCACGCCGCCATACATGGTGGGCACCGAAAAGCTCATTCACCTCCCTGTTCTCCTCACCGCTGATGACGCGAGCCCCGTCGATGTAGCGCTGGCACAAGACCCGACGCTCGATCTGGTGGCGTTTCAGCACGGAGGCCTGCGTCTGGGATGCGAGTGCCAACGACCTAAACTCCAGCCTCTGCTGGTCCATAAGGTCGCGCCGAACCAGCAGCTCAATCTTGGCGAAGACGCGTGTGACGTCTGCGTCTTTTGTGATCTGTTTGTACACTGACCGCCAGCCGAGAAGAAATCCCTGCATCACGGTCCTTCGGAGAGCGTGCTCCTCCTCTTCCACCATGAGCCTGAGCCGCTGCTCCTGCCCCAGGCAGGCTAGCATGCACCTGTCGCAGTCCGCAACCTGCACCTGCTGTCTTCTGACGCGGCTCGACTCCGATAGCAGGACGACATCTCTTTGGAGAGCCGCTGCGAAATCTGCTTTAGCGGTTAGCAGTAGCTGCACGACCTGTAGCGAATACAGTCGCTCAAGCGCATCCCGGTCCTTCTCCTCCTGCAACTCAACCTGCCGACGCGCTCGCACTACACTCTTCGAGTGGCCGACGTACTGTGAATGAGCAGCAGCACAACGCTGCAGAAGCATCGCGCGCTGCAGCTGGTCACCCAGCTCAATGAGGCGGCGGCTCTTGAGTTCATCACGGGAGCACTCCTCTAGAACTTCAAGTGCGGCACGGCCTTCGGCCCCTCGGAGGCCCAGGCGCGAACAGTACGCAAGCCATCTCAGTGCGCGCCAGGCGGCACGCTCGTCATAGCGCAGAGACCGCCGTGCCAGCTCCTCCAACAAGCGCAGATGAATCACTTCGAACGGGCCCTGCACACTAGAGTAGAACGCCGCCACTAAATGGCAGCGTCCAGCAGCTTCCGCTTTCCGTAACTGCTCCTCTTCGCGCAAGGCGCACTCTTCTCTGTAAGCGCGGTTGACTAGCTTAGTGCGGCACCGTGTCTCCTGCGTGTCGACCAGCTCTCGAAGCTCAGTTTCATAGGATTCGAGAGCCTCGACGCATGACAGTGCCTTGAGCTCTTCGACGATGCGTCGGGTACGCCAGGCCATCTTACTTGCAGGCGGATGAGGCACCAGCGGCGGTGGCTGCAGCTTTGCCAGCATGGCCTGTAAAGCAGTACGCAGAGCGCCATCGCTTGGCCGCGTAAGCTGCGATAACGACATGAAAAAACTTCTTTCCTGTGGCTCTGCCATGCGGGGAAAAAATGTGGGGCAGCAGCCGCGCACTGCGATAGGGGCAGAGAGGTGTGCAGTGGGGAGGGGCGGTTCGCGTACTTCCCCTGTGATCTACAAACACGCAACCTCACGCAAACAGTAAACACAAGCACACATGTCGTGCGCCAACGAGATGATATGAGGAAGAGGCAGGAGTGTAGCGGTTGAAGACGGCGACAAAGCAGCAAACGAGGCGTGCGAGCAAGAGGAGGGTAAATGAAAACAAGCGCAAAGTCACAGCGATCATCGAAAAAAATCTCGTGCAGTTGCAACAGGTGTACTCTCTTTCATTGTCCGCTAGGCTAAAGGAGGCATGAAACCGTCTCGTCACAGGGGCGAATGAGGGCAGCACTACCCCTGCGTGACGCCACCGTCAGTCTAACCCCCCCCGCCAGGATTTCCTGGGATCCTGAGCCTCTGCCTCATGACAGGTGCAGATGCACACGTAAGCGATCTACTGTTGTTGCTAGTCTGTGAGGAGAGAAGGGCAATGTACAACTATGGGAGCGGTCAGGCATGTAGAGACAGGGAGGCGAGATCAGCGCCGTACACACGCAGCCCATTCTACAACCCAATCACCTCTTCGCACAAGACAAAACTGCGGCCGCACCAGGCCAACGTACAGGGGCCCGCACAAGAGGCAGCAGCATCCGCCCTCCGACGCAACAGCGACACCGAGCAGCCAGTGCAAGCACAGCTCTCGATGGCTACACCACCAGGCTTTGTTTCTGGAAGCAGAGTGTGCGGTACAATGTCACAAGCTCCAACTCCGCCTGACTCAGCTTGTTTCCTTTGTTCGCTTTCCAGTTAGCGGAGTAGTCCGGCACGAACTCAGAGAAAGGCTTTGACATGAGCTCACAGAGGCGCAGCTGAGACTCACTCGCGATTTGCACCACCGCATCGTACGGCACCACGTACTCAAGGCAGTCTACAAAGCCCTCCAAGTGAAAGTGATATCCGGTGCCCGTGACGAGCACAGTGCTGCCGTCGGAGGCTACCGCGTACTCGGGTGGATCGGGAAAAGCAATTCGGTACAGTTCATTGCCCATCATACCTTCCGCCACCCGTTTCGACAGCATCGTTATGTCGACTGTCGTGATGAGCACAACACCACCTGGAGCGAGGGCACGGGAGACAGCGGAAAAGACTTCGCGCACGAGGTGAAGGCTCTTGCACGCGTAGTGGAACGCGAACTGAATCGTCACAACGCTGTACCGGCCAAAGTGCGGAGAGGTGGGCAGGGTGTGCCTTAGAAAGGACTCCGTGAAGCAGTCGGCGACGGTGAACGAAGCACAGCACCGCGGCGGTCTCTCCATGGCGGCAACCATCTCCTTCCATCGTCGCTCCGCCTCGTTGATGCACTCGACAGAGACATCGTAGCAGTCGTAGAAGGATGTGTGCAACGTGTCTGACGGGGCACGGGGGTCGTTCTGCGCAGGGCTCTGCATGAAGAGCCACTTCCCCAGGTCTCCGCCTCGTCCGCTCGCGAGATCAAGCACCGCAGCGCCCTCTGCCGGCGAGGCAGCCGCGCTGGCCAGCGCACTGTCGAGAGAAAACTGTATCAGCCGCTTCTTCACAAAATTGTTGAAGTGTCGAAACGCCACTTGCTGGCTGCTCCGGTCGTCTTTCCGCTTTCGCGTCACGTCGTCGTACGCCACCGCCGCCGGATGTTTTGGCATTCTCCAGAGCTGCCGCGGATGCGGCTCGGTGGGGAAGGGCATATGAACGTAGGGTGTTGTTAGAGCCGCACGGATAGGCGTATGGAGGCCTACCTCTGCCCAGAAAACCACAGGTGCGGCTTCGGCAAGGTGAGTGTTGACAGGGACACGACGCTGTGCAGTGACGCGGTCCGCGCGCTGAGTCGGAGACGTGGAATGACTTTTCGCCCGCGTACGCACACAACACAACAAGCGCCGAAACGCGGGGTCACGTGCGCATTTCAGAGCGCGCCAGTAAACCGAGACAGGGAGTGAAAGGAATCAGAGAGCAGGGTGCGGCAAGCTGCATCGTCACGCAGGAGGAAGGATCGCATCAGCATGGGCAAAGTATGCCTGGGTGTCGCGGCCGTCATCGACGCCGATGTACGTCAGTGGTACAAGCGAGTCAAGCCCCTAAGCTCCCATGCGCATGCTGGCAGGGGGATCCTGTGCTTCCCCCAGATGCAGAGCAGTCCGCGCATAGTGCCTTCACCCAAAAGCTGCGCATTAGACGCGCCCACACCCTCTGCACCCCCATTCCAAGAGCCTCTTCACATGTGTGACGGACGCTGCCGATCTGCCGTCGGTTTTTTTGTTTTTTCCCTTTCGTCGTCCCTTTGGCGAGTAAGGGAGATTCGCACAACGGAAGCAACAGCACAGGCCGTCCGCACACCCTTAAGTCACCGCACACAGACCCTACGCGCCGTATGCACTCGGCCTCGCTACTCTCCCCACCTCCTCCCTGCGCAGCGGAGAGGCACCGCTATCGTGCGGAGGCGGGGTGGCAACGAATCCTTCAAATATGCACATGTACACGCATGGGGACTTCCTCGACAAGCGCTCACACGCCACACTCACCCTTCGTGGTCCAAAAGCGCGAGCACCTGGTACAGGCGACGCATGACAACAGTAGAGAGACAAAGTGACGGGCTACTGGCCGCATCAGTCGATAAGGCGAACCCGCACCAACGCAGCAGCTGCACCGCTTCCTCTACAGGAAGAATGGTATCACGAAACGCCTTCGTAGAGACACGCAACGTACGCTTCTTCGTGTCGAAGGGCTCGGTCACAATGTTGCCGAGGATGAGCCGAAGCGTGCGCACGCACTCACCCGTCTTGTCGGCAGCTTCACGCTTGCGTATCTTGTCGACAAGCGCCTGTGGACATGTCGGGGCATCTCCCGCAAACCACTCAGCCAGCTTGTTGGGCATCGAAGAGGCGGCAGTGAGAGTAGACAAGTTCCATGTACCGCCACTTGTGGGGGTGGTCGTCTGCGCTGAAGCCTGCTGCTCCTGCAACTTCGCTAGCCTCGCCGCCGCCTCCGCGCGAGCAGCCGTCGTCGCCTCTTCGAACTCTTTCTCTGCCAGCGCAAGTGCCTCGGCTTTCGTGTGTCCTCGGCGCTCCAATCGGTCAGCCGCGATTTGGACCCGGATTCGACGTCTCGCCTCCACGTTAGCTGCGTTCTCGCGTCGCACCTCTTCCATGTTCATCTTGCGTCGCACATCCTCCAACTCCTTTTTCATTCGAATCATATTCCGGCCCATCTCCAGACGCTCCCGCTCTTTGCGCTGCAGCTCCAGCTTCTCCTCCTCCTTGGTGCGTCTCACACGCTCCTGCAGCTCCCTCAACTTGACCTCGCGCTCTGCCTCAGTCAAGACACGTTTCGCTTTGATAACCACATTGACGCCATCCTCGAGCGCAGTGTCCAGCTCTGGGTGCCCCTCGTGCATTTGAATCCATTTCGCGCACGTCGCCTCGTTGATGCATCCGGCAACGACAGACTTCTTGATTGCGTTATCGCTAAACCCCCTGGCCGTCAGCGCATCAAAGGTAGTCTGACTGATAGTGTACCTGCCGCTGTCACTCTCATCCGACGACGAGGAATCCTCAGCAGTCACCTTCGCCATCGGCGCAGACTCGTCCGCTTGCGGTGCCTCTGCATCTCTGTCCTCACTACTCATGGCGGCGTGTCTGCAGGCGAGCACCCAGAGGCCTGCAGTTGATTGTCTGTGGAGTAATGCTGTGCTCGTCACGCGACACAGCCCGTGGGATTCGCCTGCGTTCCCTTTTTTCAATCGGCCGCCGGTGTTGCGTTTGTTTTCTGTCGCTTCTGTTCGCCCGCCCTTCCTCCGTCAACACGCCGAGCGCAGGGAGTCCGTGAGCGCAGTTGATGGGGGAGGGGGGTGCATGCAGTGGAAGAGGGAAGCAAGGAAGAAGGGTTGCGGCAAATGTGAAGCGCAGACAAGAGGTGGAAAGTCGGTGGAGTCGCTGAAGCACAAGGAGGCGAGAAGCAGAGGCCAGTGACGAGGTAGCGAAGACACACAGCTAGCCCAAGTTTCACTGCGGTGGGAGACAAGAGGACAGCGTACTGAAAAGAGTCGACTCCTGCTTCGTGCGTCTGTGTCTGTGCGTTTGTGGCTGTGTTCGTGGGTCGGCACACGAAGGAAAGGGTGGCCACCGATCCCTACTGCCCTCCGCACAGGCACCGCAAGGCGGCTCGCAGCAGCGGTGGAGGCAACAGAGGGAGAACAGCGCCTGCCTGTACCGCCGTACCAGCATGGAGCTTTGCCAAGGCGTCGTGGAGCAACGCACAACAAACGGAAAAGATAAAGCGTCAATGCAAAAACAAGAGAGATACCCACAAGACGAAATATAGAATGCAGCCAAAAGCGGGGGTGGCACCGACGGTGAGCTGAGGGAAGAGGTCGAGCACTCGCCGAGCGGAATACCTTTCCCGTTGCTTCGCTATGCATAACGGAGCATGATCTAGGCATCCGTGGATGCAGCAGCGAATGTGCAAGTGTGAAGATCCGGCATACCGCTATGAGAACAAGGATGCAAAGATATCTTCCTTGGTGCGCGCGGGCGGCGGCGCAGGTGCAGATGATAGCTGGGGTCGTGCCAAGGAGTCCTCGAGTGCGGGTGGTGCTGCCGAGTTTGTCGTGGAGGGGTAAAAGGAGCCGCCGCCCAGTGGTGGCGCTGACGCTGGGGCACTGCAGAATACCTGCGCGTACTCGACAATTGACGAAGCGGCAAACTGCCGCACGGCGACATCCGTGTGAAGCAGCAAGGGACACAGGAGTGGGATCGACTTGACTGCGCGATACTCGGCGGTCATTCGCTCCTGTATGCCCTTCAGTAGTCTCAGTATGTGCTCGACTTGTGCCGAGGATAAGGAGACGGAGGCGTTGGAGATGCTTCGCGCCAGGCTCGACTCCACCTCCATTTTAGTCTCCGTCGTGGCAAAGGTGAGGATCTTCTCAAGACACTGAAAAGCGAGCGAAAATGAGTCTGCGTCAGAGAAGGAAACCCGAAGTAGGCGGGCGGCCACGTCGCCCGGCAAGCCGATCTTGATGGTGGGGGCCGCCGTCAGCATGTCGCGAAGCCACTCCAGACTGCCTTTCTGAAGGCGCTCATTTCCGTCGCTATGCATCAGCCGAAAAATGAGAGGAACGATGAGCGCCGCTCTATCCTCTACGCTAGAAAAGTGCTTGTGAACGCCTTCGCGTCTCTGAAGCAGCTGCTCAGCGTACACTGCCATCCGCTCCAGGGATGGGGCACGAATAAGGGCGGTTAGCAGCGACGCAAAGTACTCGCGCAAGGTGCGATCAAAGTTGTCGGCACAAAGGGCACCAGCGCACAGCAGAAGAATCGGCAGGACAAAACGCAGCATGGCATCCACCTTGCTCTCTCGAACCATGAGCGGCACAACGTCTGACAGGATGACAGCCTCGCAGAAGATGCCTTGTATCAAGCCATCGTAAAGCGCCTTCAGTAATCGAAAGCGTGTGTCGCTGTCAAGAATGTCAAAGGAGACCAGGGCGGTGAGCGTCTTCATGTCTGGTGTCGCGAAAGGGCCGGTGCTGACGACTGTCGCAACCGGGGGGCGTGGTAGCCGCAACGCCCCGGCAGGAAAATAGCGCGACATGTGTGTCTCGGCAGAGCTCAGCTGCCGCGGATGCTCCTTTGGGTTGCCGCCGCAGCTGAAGAGCCGCCTCCCCTCCAAGACCTCCACAGTGACCACGAGAAAGCCGTACGTGTCGCTGTCTGGGTACACTAGGGGCGCGGTACCGACAAAGAAAAGGTCGTCGTTGGCGTCGCCGACCTTCCTCGTGCAAAAATCAATGTACTCCGTCGGCAGGTAGTCCAGAAGCGGAGCCGCCACGCTCTTGAAGGGGAAGGGCGACAGTGGTGGTGCACCGAGCCGCGCTCGCGACACAGCGAAGCAGAGGTCGCCGATCTTCCATTGATTGTCCTCTGTCACGTAGATGGAGGAAAGCGCAAAGTTGAGGAGAAGGAGCTCCGCCTTCTCGTGCAGAAACCGGATGGCCTCCGCGCAGTGGAACAGCCCGAGCAGCTTCACCTGCAGAGGGAGGCCCTGAAGGGACTCGGGTTCGAGTACCATCGACACTCGCTCCGTCGCAAACCAAATCTTGTTCTTCTCCTCCACGAGTTGACCGTCGATGCTGAGGATACCGGGGTGGCGCAGCTGGGTCAGTAGTGCGACGCTGTCCTTCACGGTCTTAGTCATCGCGAGAGCCTCGTCAGTAGTGCAGCGCTCTAACAACCTCTTCATGCGCAGGGTGAATATAGACACCTTCTTCCCATTCGCCCGCACGACAGCGTCGCACTTCTCGAACAGGAAGCTGCGGCCGCAAAGTGTGGCGCTGGAAGTGTCAAGTACGTACGCGTATAGGGGACTAGAGGAGATGGCGGACGCCACCGTCTGCTTGATCTGCTTAAACATTGTCCGTCGCCCACCTTACACGTGCGGCACGAGAAGTTGGCAGCCTCTCACTCCGCAGAGGGCGCCGTTTAGTGCAGTTGTCCTTTTCCCTCGGTCAGTCGAGGCGGCAAGTCCATAAGGAAGTGCGGAGAGGCCAGCAACACCCACGAGAAAAGGGAAAAAAACAGAGACGGCGTGCCCTGATGCTGTGCACCTGCCCCCTCCTCCGGCAACTGACCCGCTCGCGTTTCGTCCTCTTTCAATGCCTAGTCGTGGGGTTTTCGGCTGTCGGACGCTATCACCCGCCGTCTCTGTGAATTGCGTATGCGCCTCCTCCTCCCATGTGGCACCTGCGTGGCGAACCAGCGCTAACTCGCTCCGCTTAGTGAGCACCCGCGCGTGCGGGACGCTAAGTTGACCAAAGGGAAAGGGGCGAACGTGGGAAATTGAAGAAGAGCGACGGAGAGCAGGCCAAGCGCAGCGAAGATGTGAAAGTGCACGTTGAAAGAGAGAAAGGAGGAAGACGCACTCAGACACCGTGGCACTCCACCCGGTCACCACACGCCGCACCCAGGCCGGCATGCGGCATAAAAGAGTGAGGGTGCGGGCGTGTCAGTGTCGCAGTGCCATGCATGGCGTAGCCTTGCCGCACGCCCGAATGCACACAGTCTTTCGCTCCAACTTCTCTAAGCCCGTCATACAGTGCAGGCGGAGGCGAGAAGAGAAGGGTGGAGATGGTATGCCCCTTTTCTGCGTGTCATGTGCGCGACTCTGTTTGGCTTCTTGTCGTCCTCGCCGACGAGATAAGAGAGGGTTCCGTTTCGAGCCGCCCCCTGAGCGAGAGAGAAGTACCGTCGAGCACGCAGCAGGACAAGCGAACACGAATGGAAGCCAGAGCGCGCAGACAAAGAATGCGCTTGCTTTAGTATTTCCCTTCTATACCGCAAAAGATGTGCTGGACTTCGCACTATCCCCACTGCTACAGGCTCACCGCGCCGCGCAAAGTAGCCGTCGCAGACACGCGGTACGGCGGCCCGTCGCCTCAGCCATCGGCGCACCACCTCGGGGCGCAAATCCTGCCCATGCACCCCCACCTCGTAGGCCACCTCACACCCGTTCTTTGTTGTCTGGGTCGCTGTCTGTCCGCATCCCTCTCAGGGTGAGGCAAGCTTTCTACCCAGAGGCTGTAAAGGCCGGGCAAAACACAGCTGAGTCACCTTACCAAGTTGCGTGTCATGAGGTGTCACACACATGCTCGCTGTCGCATCCCGACGCGGCGCAGCGCCACGCAGATCGTGGAGGTCAGCATCCGTAGCGGTGCATCGCACTGACTCCTTGGCGCTATATCTTGTCGACAGAGTCACCAGCACAGCGGTGTTGGTGACTTTGGCGGAGAATGTCAGAGCTGCCCGGCTTCCTCCCGTGAAGAGGGGGCGTTGAGCCTCTTAGGAGTCATAAGGATTGGAATGCGCCCCCCCTCGCCATAAGGATCGACACCGTAAAGTCAATGCCAAGCCGAACCGGGGGCCATTACTGAAAATGCCCTTATCTTCCCGGCCTACTCTGTCAGGTTGAGCCATTCATCTCCCCACGATCCCCGGGCACATTGGCCGTCCTTCGCATACATGGCGATTTTCCGCACAAGCCGGAAGCTTGAGAATAAAATGAGCCAAAGCCCGCTTGCTCGCGACCAAGCAAGTGGACACAGGGGGACGAGGTGAGCGACAGCCCCCCGTCACCGCCCTTGGGCATCCTCTCCCCCTCGGGGGGGAGTTCACCGTTAACATTTGTTCATCTGTCATCACCGTAACAAAATCCTTCTTCGTTGGGCCGCACTCGCGTATACACGCCCGCATCTGAGCAGAGGGGCGTCGAGTAGAAAACCAAAAGATACAGGCGCGTGCAGCGCCGCCAGCAGAAGCGGAAAGAAAGTGGGCCTGACGCGTCGCACAGCTGTGCGGAGAATAAGGGCGTCGGCCTTGAAGATGACATCGATAAAAGCCAAGGCGAGCAATGCGAAAACCGGTACACCGAGAGCGCGTAGGGGAAGCAGGTGTGCTGGCAGGCGCAGTCACGCAGGAGGAGAAACGCGGCCGGACAGCCTACCAGCCCTCCCAGCGAGCTCGAGAAGCCTCTCCTCGATTCTGGCGAGGCGACAAAGAAATTTCAGCAAGCTGCGGTTCGCCGAGGCGGTTCATTGTGCACACCCAAATGGTCCGCTGTGGGCACGGAACATGCACGGCCTCTTCCACTGGCCGCCCGCCAAAAAAAGACAGCATGGTACGTAGCACAGCCTGGTGCGCAACAACAACCACGCACTTCGTGCAGTTGTTCAGGTCGTTCAATAATGGTGTGAGCCGGCGGACGAGATCCACGTAAGATTCGCCGTCCGGGTAGCGGAAGCCAACTTTGTCAGTATGCCGAAACAACTGAATAAAGGGGTAGAGCGACTTCACTTCCTCGTTAGTCATGTCCTCGCAGATACCGGCATGAATTTCGTTGAGAGACTTGAACGGCTTGAGAACACCGTTGGACAGCACATCTGCGGTGGGCTGCGCTGTGCGCTGGGTGCGTCGCAGCTGGCTGCACCATACCTCAAAGTCACCGTCCCCCTCCCACACAGTGGCGCGATAATCGAACAGCTGCGCATTTGTCTTGACTTGACGCTCGAAGAAGCGGGCGATGTCCTCGGCGTCGATGCGGCCGGTCTCCGTCAAGTCCGGGTCTCCACCAAGACGGTCCTCGACGTTATACTCAGACTGGCCGTGGCGGGTGAAGAAGATCGGGGGGAACGACTTGAGTGTTTCCCCAGGCGCGCCCTCCAGAGGTTCTTCGGAGTAGAGCTGATAAAGTGTCGGAAGCATACTATTCAGAAAACTGGTGAGGCTGGAGCAGACGATGCTACCGCTGCTTCGCGATGCACGGAGTGCCTGCCGCTGAAGACTAACGTCAATATAGCTGTATAGGTTGTCCCTGTGGCTCTCCCACTCTTCCGAAAACCGCACGTGGCGAATCAAAAAGGAGCGACCAGGGGGGAGCAAACGCAGCAGAGCATGGCGGGCTTCGGCGCCGTCACAGTCCGTAAACACCACCGCGACAGGAGTGGCAACAAAGCCCAGCTTTGGGTCCGCATCGAAGTAGTTTACGGCAGCGCACACGCAGCGGCAGTTGTCTTGAAGCCACATATCCCGTTGCGTCGCGTAGGAGGTCGGCCGGTGATCTTGGAAGCTTCCGGACGCCACAAATAGCTGGACGCTCTCCCCAATCCACCGGAAGTAGTGCACGAAGCGGGTGCAAAAGAACCGCGCGGGTAAGCTGCACCGCTCCTCCGAGCTGACAAAGATGAAAACAGGGTTGGTCGAATTGGAGAAGCGGTAGAGTCCCGCGCTCTCCATCGCTGCGCGGTTGGCGTCGGTGCTTGTGAGGGACGGCGGTGGACGCACTACCTCTCGCTGTGTGTGATGCTCCACCCCCAACATGTGCCTAAAGTCGATCGTGTTCGATTCCTTCGCGCTCTCCACATCGTATACGTTCGACGCCCGTAGGTGGATGAGGGCCATTTGCGAGGCTCAGTGCAGGGCGCACTTCCTCCAGCGCACGCTTCCACTTTGGAAAATAGAATGCAGCAGCAATGCGCGAGAAATAAGCCCGCGAGCATAGGAGGAACGAAAATGTCAGGGGAGGGAGAGAAGAGGGAGTGCACATGAGCGATGGGTGCACACCGGGCGGTGGCACACGAGATGCATGCCTCTCTCGGGAGAGGGGGAAGGGGCGCTGGTCGCGTTGACAGAGGTACCCGTCCGCGCCAAACTCCAATCTTGTGCCGCAGCTGCTTTAGGCGCAACGCGCACCACCTCCACCAGGCACAGTCAAGGGCTTATCAAAGTGATGCCCAGGGCAGGAGAAAATGAAGGGATGCACACGCCCCCACCCCACCCCACCCCCCTTCCCAATGCGCGGGCACGAAGCCTTTGCTCCTGCACCTGAGTAGCCCCGCTCCCCGCACGACTCTCCGCCAGCGAGGTGCACTCGAGCAGACATGTCTCCACACTGAGCAGAGAGCGCATCATCACGCAAACACACACACACACACACGCACGCACAACTCCGAAGACACCCCAGTTACGCTCCTATGCGATTAGATGTATCGGCGCGATCCTCTGCCTTCATCTTTTCAATGATTTCCCTCTGTTGGCGCAGCAGCTGAAGGCGCTGAGCTGGTGTCAAGCTGGCAGGGTTCTTGTGGCGGTAACTCGCCTTGTCCAGTTGGCCCCTTCGCGTCAAAACGTACCGCGGAAGTAGACGCATAGCAACGACGACCAGCAGCATCATGATAGGGGCATACATGCTTGCCGGCGACGACTCCCTCGCCGGTACGATAGGACGGCGTTTGAGCTCTAAATGTACATTGCAAGACCCCTTCGTGTCTGACACGTTATTCACAAGAGCGCCTGTGAACACGAAAACGTCGTCTGCCATCTTTGCCACGTAAAACTCTCGCACCCGCCATGGCGTTGGAAGGCAGCCTCCCATGTCGGCACTATACAGTTGCTCGGCAGGGTCAAAGCGGCGGTGCAGAAGGCCATCCTTTCCCAACGAGCTCAAAGAAGAAGAGGTGAACCACACCGTTTGGCACTCAACTCTCATGCCATCGTCAGAGCGAGCTGCTGCGAGCATTAGTGTCAATGCGGACGGCATGTGGCACAGCGCATGTTCGTCGCTGGGGACACTAGCGTAAACGAGCCCAACGCGCTCGGCAGCGTAGTCGAGAAAGCGGCTGAAGCGGCCGGCGTACCTTTCCCTGACGGTCCACTTTTCTGGCTCCACCGTCAGCTGGTAGTTGGGAGGCACAGTACCACGGCCTGGCACGAGAGTTATGGCATCCCACGTCCCGTGCAGCAGCTCACTACTACCCTGCACACTGGTGATGCAGAGTAACACCAAAACCAACGCGCAGGTTCGCGCCTGAAGCTGCGGCATTCTCGATCCTTTAAACTTTGGTGATCTGCCGAGTGGGCCAAAGAACAGACTTTCGTTAAACACCCGCACGCACGTGAATGTGCCACTGCCTCCCATGAGGAAGGGACGCAGCGTCGACGTGGACAGGCAGTGCAGAACGCACGCCGCCACAACAAATGCAAACGGTGGGTGCGTAGATGAGGCGCGAGAGTTGGGCACAGTGAAAGCCTTTTGCAGAAAGAGGGGCAAGCGGAAACGGTTCATCGGCGACAGGGAGCGTCGAGACGGAGATCGAGCGACTGCGATGGTAAATGTCCCAATAGCTCCCATAGCTCAGGAAAGCGCTGAAGACCCGCTTCACACACCCTGGCCACCCAGTCAGCCACTGTCTTCTGCCTCGCCCTGCGCACCGATGGCCACCGCAAGCGCAGGACGAGGACCCGAAAGAATCAGATGCTGCCACCTCAGTGAGATGCACAAAAAACTTCAGAAGCGGGTTGCTGTCGCGTTG